>NW_026083425.1:0-27889 GCF_020184175.1 Aphis gossypii
TGTATTATATAATAATTCAGATCTATTGTATTTGTACAAAACTACGTTTTTTAATGTTAATAAAGTCTTCACTGTGTAATGTTAAACCATTTTTTCATGTATCGTATACTCTTTATTACATTGAACACAAGAAAAAAAATGTTTAATTATGTGTGCGTGACCAGCTGTACTGTAAAGTTCTTTTTTGTTGGAAGGAGCCAAAAGAAAATGGCAAAAGACATTCAAGTACTAGGGAATATTGACAATTTGTTGAAGCCTGACGACATGGAAGACTGACAGCTCTATGAACAAAAGCTTAAGCAGTATTTTTTGGCTAAGGGTATAGAATAACAACGCAAGGTACCAGTTTTACTGTCGGTATATAAAATTGTTAAAATATTAAGCAATCCAGTATTGCCAAACGACAGGCCTTTTAAAAATATTTGTGACTTGCTTCAAGGCCATTATACTCCAATAGTACCGATTTATTTTCATATTATTTTAGATTCACTGGTATACTATATTCAGACCGATGACTTATACAACGACCTGGTGAATAATTCCAACTTGCTCGATCAAATTGACATAGGCATAATCTACCCCTGGACATTGCTAAGAGAAAGAAGATTCATAGGCTATTTTCTAATACAATCAATGGGTGCATTATGAGTTTTATAGTCCTTCGAGTAAAGTCCTATGTAGGTTTACATTTTGGATGACAGAGAACAAATCATAGCGAAACGCATCCTACGTCATGTTATTAAAATTTACATAACATTTGAAAACCATAAAAAGTGTTTGTTTAGTGACACTTACTTGGATGTCTACCACCAAAATTTCTCCATTCGACTATTCAAACACCAACCTAATACTATAAATATGAACAAATTGACGTACAATAGTTTTGATGACAAGAGGGTTATCATGGAAGACTAAGTGCATACTCTAGCTTATGGACATTACTTTACTAAGATTAAAAACCGAAACAAAAAAAAAAAAAATTATAAATTACTCTTAACTAATTTATCAATAATTTGGATTACTACACAGCGCCAAACACATTTCTCATGAAAGACTTGTAACCTATGTAAAAAAATAGTATTCAACGGAAAATCATAAAGTGGCCAATAATTGGCATTTTTCTAGAAAATTTAGACAAAGTTTATGTAATACATGCAATCTTAAGCTTCGGGTGCTAAATATTTGTTTAATTAAAAACTATAATATTATGAAAATAAGACAAAATATGTATTTATTTAATACATTTTATTAAAATTGTATGTAGGTATGATTAAAAAAATATAAACAAACGCATGTAGAATATAAATATGTTTTTATACAAATATTTGAATAATAGTAAGGGTGCAGGGGAAAAACGGTAGTAGTCCATTTTTTTCGATTTTGATTTTATGGTTTGATTCGATATCAAATATGGAGTAATATCGACAGTTGAAATCGATTCAGTGAAAAAATCTTTCAGTCCATAGTTATTAAGTGGAAAAGATTAGGTATACTGGTGAAGAAAGATTTTAGTCCATGCGCGGTTGTGGGGAAAACAGATTGAAGTCCAGTTCCGAAATATATTATTTTATTTTATCTTTTTCCTTTCTACTGTACCTACTGCAATAATAATATGACATATTCTTGATAATTTTGTTATTTATAATAATAACAAAATTATTGTAACATGATGTATTTCCCAGTAACGCGTTTCGTATAATACACAATATACGATAATATTGCGAGATAGCATTATTATTATTAGTTTTCACATTTTCGTCATTATTTCTCTGTTTTCGCTATAATCGGCAGTTAGTTCTTGACGTTCTTGTGTTTATTTTTTAATTATTCATAATGGACAGTGAATTAAGTGATTTTGATGATGATGTTAACAGTGATCAACGCACATCTAAAAAAAGACTTTAAATGGGTAGAGAACGGGATGTTCTAAAAAAAATTGCGTGCTACTACACATGAGTTAGGACCCGACTGCAAATGTAAACGTTATCGTTGTTTTGAAAATATAACTGATGAAGAAAAGAAGCGTATCATTAGAGAGTTTAACAGTCTGGAGAACTACAATAACCAGAGTAAGTACCTTTGCGGTCTTATTACAGTATTACCGATTATGAGGAGACGCAGTCGACTTAGTGATGACAAAGCCCAGTATAATTTGGCTAGTTATGCCTACCGCGTGCGTGTTTTTTGCGATGACAAGTTAAAAGACACTTCTGTCTGTATAAAAGCATTTATGTCCTTGCATGGTATTTCTGCGAAACGTGTTCAAACTCTCAGGGAATCGTTATCAACCACAGGAAACATACCTATAGATAACAGGGGAAAACATAAAAATCGTCCCAGAAAACTTTCGGATGAAACTCTTAACGAAGTAGATAATTTTCTAAAATCATTGAAAAGTCGCAAGTCACATTATTCTTTAAAAGATTCAAAAAAAAAATATTTACCTGAAACTCTAAATATAAAAAAATTGCACTCGATGTTTGAAAACAAAAAACCCGAGTGCAAAATTTCTTATGAATCATTTCGTAACATTTTCGAAACAAAATTTAATATTAGTTTCGGTTATTCTCGTAAGGATGCAGTGCAGTGTGTGTGATTCTCAAAAGGCAGAAGTGGCCAATCTTACGGAAAAACTAAAAAATGCACCCCTTTTTCAGCACCAATTGCATATAGTGAAATTGAAAAAGAGTTAAATAAAAAAAATTTGGAAAAAAAAGCTGAACAATTTTACAAAATCAAAAGAATTTATAGGAAAAAATCAATGAAAACTGATACACTTGAAGCTATTAGTATTGATTATCAAAAAAACTTGCCAACTCCTAATATAAATACCAACGATGCGTACTATAGACGGCAACTAAACTTTATTACATTTAACGTACATATTCTTTCAAGCGGTAAGTCAATATTTTACATATACGACGAATCTGTGGGCAAGAAAGGGGCAGATGACGTTTGCTCCATGCTGCATAATTTTATATACAAAATTCTTCCGGTACAAGTTCGTCAGTTAATTATATTTTGTGATTCTTGTGCAGGACAAAATAAAAACATTACAGTTTTTAGATTTTTACATCATCTTGTTACTCAAAAAGATCGTTTTGATCTCGTGAAAATGGTTTTTCCAATTAGAGGCCACTCTTACTTGGAGTGTGACCGAAATATGAGCTTGGTAAATTGTAACTCCTACACCGGAACACCAGATGACTGGCTAGAGGTTTTGTTAACCAGTAGAACAAAACCTTCGCCCTTCACTCACTGTAATTGATTGTAAAAAAGATATAATATTCCAAAACTGGACTTGCAATCACACTATTCCAAAAAAAGTAACCTCAAAACAAGACCTATCAGAGTAATTGAATTTCGTAAAAAGTCCCTTATCTTCCACAAAGATAATTACAGTGGAATGTATGCTAGCACTATGATAATCCCAAAAGAAAACAAACGAGGAAGAAAGACACGTCAAAATCCCACAAGGGGAAACATTGAAACCAATGCCTTGAAACCAATTTATGAGGGCAAACTTCCCATAAAAAAATCGAAGCATAAAGATTTACTTCATTTAAAACAATTCTTAATGAAAGAAGAATCACGCAAGTTCTACGAAAATCTGAAGACAGACGAAGATAATATTCAAGACAGTGAAGACGAATACATCGACAACATTCCTATGGATGAAGCTGAAGATTGAAAAAAAAAATTGTTTTAATAATTTAATGTTTTTGTATAACTTGAAATGAAAGTGTATTATTAATGTATGTATAACATGTATTATTTTATATTTTTATTAACAATCATCCAGATTAACCGGTGAAAAAAGATTGAAGTCCATGCTTTTTATTTTAATATATATTTTTTTAATAATAATCATTACAATTTTAAATTTATTTCAATAACTTTTCGACGTTTATACATTTTAATAAAATATAAGTTCATAAGGCATATTTTTTGTTTAATAATTAGATAGGTAGGTAGAAGTATGTAAACTTTGTTTTTGCTCTCCTGAAAAATTTATAGAAATGGACTACTACCGTTCTTGCCCTGTACCCTTCTTTTTTTTATGATTAAAAAAATATAAACAAACGCATGTAGAATAAAAATATGTTTTTATACAAATATTTGAATAATAGTATAAATATTACCTTACGTGTGATGTGTCTGTATAACATTTTATTTAACTATTAATTGTCCTTAAAATAATTTTAATTATTAAAATGTAAGAAATTTAGGAAATGACAACTTTTCAAGACATGGCAATTGGCCATTGGCACAATGTGTTGTCAAAAAAAAAATTGTATCTAGAAAATATAAATTATAGTATTGAAAAATAAAACTAGATTTTACCGATACAAGTAATTTACCAATTACTTTATAAATACTCAACCATTTTTTTTTTATGATTGACCGGTCGACGGTCGCCGTGCGGTGTGCGGTAGCACAGTGTTTCAAATTTTATAGATAAATTATTCTTTAATAATATAACGTACTGTTGCGCTATTTATTTTCACGATGCTTAGTATTTCACTGATTTCCATAATGTGCATTGACATGAGCTATCTATGTATATTTAATCAATGCTATAACTTTAACAATATTATTATCTATAATTATAAAAAGTACCTACCTATGTATAATAACATTTTAATCCAATTATTATTACTTATTTTAGAGTAATGATGAATCAGTCGATTCAAGAAGTGTTCTTGACTGTAATGAGTATGGGAAAATTAGTAGCTATGATAGTCTTAGTGACTTCTACGACAACGATAAGGATCCAGGATATACTCATGATAATTATAGATCAGTAAATTATTCAAATGATATTTTATTAGTTCCTAATCATGTAAGTTATGATTTAAGTATAAGATACTGAATTTTGTAATTATAATATAAAGCAAAAAATGTTAAAATACATAAAACAATAATATTATTATTATTAATTTGTATTAGGTTATTACTTTTATAAATTTTTTAATGTAAAAATATTTCTTAATGTAGTATAGTAATTATTAATACTTATTCAATTTTAATTTAAGGATGATTCAACTAATGAGTTAGTAGAAAATGTTATTGAAATAAATTCAGATGTTGATCTAGATAATTATAATATGTTAGTTCCCAATCATGAAATAAGTTTCAATTAAAGTATGAAATAATGAACTTAGTTATTATAATGTAAAATAAAGTTAAAGACAAGTAGGAAATCATTTTGTAATAAGGTACTCAATATTGAAATCCCTAGTAATTAAAATTTTAGTCGAATTGTAGGCTCAACATTTTATTATAAAAAAATATTTATTGTGTAATATTATAGTTTAACCAATCAATAATTACAATTTTTAATTTGTTATTAAATTAAAATATAAATTATTATTTAATAAATTGAAAATGTATTATTATAAAAAGTCATGAGGAAATATTAAAGGTATTATAATAATATTATCGGATTTAATTAGTTTTTACAAACAAATTGTTAACATTTATTATTTTGATAGTACCTATTTTAAACTTTTACAGATTTATTACTTTGTTTTAATTTCAGTAATATGCACTAAAATGAATAATTATTCATAATTATCTTGATTTTATATTATAATATTAGGAACTTGATAGCTCAAGTAAGAATAATAAAAAAAGAAACGTTCAATAGATAATAATTTTATTCCTAAAGAAAAATATACTCGTGTACATCAACGAAATACACCTGAATAGGTAGATAGACAACAAATCTAAAACAATGTTAAACTTGGGTTAGAGCACACAAACAGAATAGGAAAAAGATAAAAGCAAAATAAATGGGTGCACCATGTAAATGCAAAAAGAAATGCTCCAAAAAAGTTAGCGAGGAAATACATAAGGAATTTTATTATTAGGTGAATACTGGGGTTTAGGAGACCATTCAAGACAATGGGACTTCTTAGCTAGATATGTGAAAAAATTTGATAAAAAAAGTTTCAACAAACTCATCTTCAAACTTCATCTTCAGTCAGTAAGATTTTCAAAAAATATTATTTACCCCTTAAAAATTATGAAATTCAATGTGTGTACAAAGTTATGTTTCTAAACACTTGCTATATCAGTAAAAGTAGTTTCTAATGTGGGAAAAAACTAGAATTATCTCCAGCAATAACAGCTGACAAAAGAGGTACACATACAAATTGACCACATAAAATACATAGTGAAGTGTTAGCTTATATCAAAAAACCCATTGACATGTTCCCAGTAGTTGATTCACACTACACAAGACAAAATACAACAAAATAATACTTAAGAGTCAGGCCTATCAATAGCAAATATGAATCATTTTTATTTAGAATGGGCCCTAAGTGAGATAAATAATGTCATGGCTCAAAATGTTACTCTGAGGTAATTGGGATGTTTTTAATCAATCGTATAACCTTGGTTTTTTTAAACCTAAAAGAGAGATTTGTGTGACCAATATTAAAAATTTGATATAGCTAGCCCAGAAGAGAAAGAGTTACAGAAGACTATGTATGATGAACATTTAATAAACAAGAACCTTGCTAGAGATCAAAAAAATATTGATAAACAACGATCAATTAATAACCTTGAGTTGTGTGTTGCAGTTTTTGATCTGCAAAGGGTTCTTACTACATCCCAAGGTGAAGCTAGTTCTTTTTATTATAAGCGTAAATTTGCAGTTTATGATTTCACGGCATATGATATAATTAAAAAATTAGGTTATTACTATATGTGGAATGAGTCAGAGGCAAAAAGAGGGTCGAATGAGATAGGGACATGCTTAATGAAGTTTATGAAGTACATGACTGAAAAGGGAGTAAAAGAATTTTGCTTCTATTCGGATAATTGTGGTGGTCAAAACTGAAATTGATTTATTTTGCAATGTGGGAGTATGCAGCCTTCACCTTAAAAATTAAAATCACACATAGATTTTTTAGAAAAGGGGCATACAAAAAATGAGGGCGATAGCATACATGCATGCATTGAAAACGCTCAAAAAGGTAAAACTATATTTGTCCCGGTCTAATGGTTAACATTAATTGAAAAGCCTATTGAACTATACATAAAATATGATTTGAGTGCTTCAGATTTTATCAAAATCAATATAACACTTAAAAAAAATATAGGGGAAGACATCAAAATTGCTGTTAAACCAATAGAAGCATACAATGGAAAATTACATATTCAAAAACCAAAAATTGCGGATTTGTTATCAATATGCCCAATGGTACTTGTTCGATCAACATACTATGACTTCTACAAGTCTCTTAAATCAACATAACATAATAATAATATCTGTTTTAATTATTTACTTTGTATTATTAAAATATTTTGAATATTATGATGTTGTAAGAAGTTTATTTTATTCTATTTTGTTATAAATCTGTCATAAAAGTTATAGCATTTTTTTTTTATCATTATTTTACCATGTTTAATTATTAATCTGTGCTAAAAGTTACAACATTATTTTTTAATATTTTATTTTGTAAGAAAGTTAAGTTCTTTTTTATTATTTAATTTTATAAAAAGTTAATTTTGTATTTTGTTACTTATTAATGTATTCTCTTAAAGAATATGATAAATGTTTATGTTTAAGTTAAAGTAATAGTGAACATTTATGGATATGTGGCAGTCATTATCTACAAAATGTATTTTGTTAACCATGTAAAATATCCAAAATGTACCAGGACAATTAAATTATCGACTAAATTGTTTATTTAATAATTATTAATGTATTATTACAAATTATCTAGGTATTCGACAAAATATAATTTTAAACTGTTTGATTTTGAAAACAACACATTATTTAATTTCATTTCAATATACCATTGACATTATTAATTTTGTTGACATGCGAGCAAATCAAATAAGTATGAAGAAAATGTTGTTGTTAATAACAGCTTAAAACTATTACGATTCGTAAAAATCACTTAACAAAAAACTTAAGGATAAACTCCATGCTTTACTTATAAATTAAAATTAAAATAGTGCTTACATCTATAAACATAGTAATATAATATACATTACCAATCCCAGTATCGAAAAAATACTTACAGTTCGATCGTCGTCATTCGGGGGTTTTTCAAATATCGAAACAATCCGGATCTTGCAGTAGATGAACGGAAATACGTGTAAGCAATTACAAAAAAATGAATCGTCTGTTGTGCACGTTCAATAAAAACAGTTAATATAAACGATTTTAATGACTTATTACAGTAAGTTACATTATTATTTAAGTCTGAACGTGGGAACAGAAAGCGTCGGACGCCACAAGTACACTGTACAGAAGACGAACTGCAGAAATACAGAATACAGACCGGCTATCGTTTTCGTAGCGTGGTCTCATTGTCATTTGGCCGTACCGGGCTCGACAGGCACGTAGCGGCGCCTTTCGGCGGCACAACTCTGGAGGGGGTGACTGCGATAGTCACTGGCTACAGCTATGTGAGAGCAGCTGAACATTTGGACAATATAATACAATACGTTTGACTATATAGGTTATAAGACAATGCGAGTGGAATTCCAACGACATGCATCGGAACGTTCTTGGAAGGCAAATAACAGTTGTGTACAGAACATCTGCAACGTATTATTTCTCTGTTGGAAAAAAAATATAAAACTCCCTATTTTATTAATTCTTTTCGTATCCCGTAACATTCCCAGTGTACACAGGGTGTACGATTTTTAATGGCTCACCACTAAATAATAAAAATATGTTATACACTTAGGTTACACTCTGTTATTCATACAAAACGGCTTGTAGATATCGTTTTATTCCCTATATATTATAATCATTTTTGTTATAATACAGAATAAGACATTCCTATAGCCATATAGGCTATCTATATATTCTATGGATATTTTGACACAATTACAGTAGTTTTAGCAGATTAACGCAATGATTATGAATGTTTTTACAATTTAGTAGTAAGTAGTAAAAGTAGGTAACAATAATATGATAATATTTACAGAAATTAATAACTACAAGTATAACAGAGTGATTAATGTGTATGAGTGCTTTGAAAGAAACGCATGTGTTGTATGAAGATTTACATAAATATTACTATGAGGATGGCTTAGCGTAGAAGATCGTGTGGAACACCTCGTTTTAAATATCGACACATATTAATTTGACTGGACGTATTTTTGGCTCGGCGATACAAAAAAGGTTAACTATATAAGTCAACATATAATTTTGATTGCTGAGTCTTTAGATTCTTACATTACATTACATTAAATTACAGGTATTATAAGTTATTTAAGTATTTCTAATAGAATAAATTAATTGAAAAATTAATATACTAATATATTATTATATCAAATTAAAATAAAGTCAATTAATTTAAAAAATATAATAAAATTAAAAAAATTTACAAGTTTCTGATTTATTCCTTTGTATTTACCCAACTACCTATCTGGTTGCCAAATTTAAACTTTCTAGGTCATCTGGAACTGGGTTAGAATTTTGATCTATAGGCCTGCAGTGAGTCATAAAAAAGACGATTTTGGGACGTTAATATCTAAATAACGGCTTGAGGTGTGTTTATGAAATTAGGAGTACATATATATCGGTGTTGGGATACTTTGTTCCGCGGACATTTTGTTCCTTTCTCAAATTAATCAATCGTGGAACAAAAAATCCTAAAACGGAACAAAATGTCCTAGTGCGACATTTTGTTCCACTCGGTGGACTTTTTGTTCCGTTATGTGAATGATTTGATCTTTTCAGAAAAATCAATAACGGAACAAAAAATCCAAAAACGGAACAAAATGTCTCAAAAGGGAACAAAATATCCCGCGGAACAAAATATCACCTTACCATATATATCTCGTAAGTCTCAATATATGAGCCAAATTTGACATGTTTATGTGGAGTAGTTTTTTAGTTACGGGTCAAAAGTGGCTCCAAATGGTTCGTGTAATATTACACACGGTACTGCTCGCCTGCAGTTCTATTCGCTATAGAACTTGCGGCTTGATACGCTACTATGTGTCTAAATACCTATAAAATTACAATTAGGTTGGGATAAATCGAAGTTAAAGGGGAATAAAAAAATTGCTTCTAAATACAAGTACAAAGTTAGAATGTCTGAATGTGAGCTAACTTCAATCATATATTCATATATATTTATAATACTGAAAAAACAAGATACTTAGCAAAAAGTTATTGTGAACCCTATAATATACCTAAATATCCAAAAAAATTTTAGACAAGTGAAAATGCTGTAAGTCGTAAGATATAGTTGTAATAATGATAATAATAATATACACTTTGTCTTATAGCGATTAGAAATACACAAAACATTATTGAAAAATTCAAAAAACTTAAGTGGTTTAAATATTTTTAAATTTCATTATTTTTATGGTATGAAAATCAATGCAATATTATTTACCATTAGGTAAAGAAATAAGAATTTCAAAATTTTATACTATGTAATTATGTTAGATTATTTTGATTATTTTTAGCAAGGCTGTGCATTAACGAATAAAAAATTAAAAGTAAGTTAAAATAACGTTAAGTAATTTTAATTAAGTGCCAATTAGAAAATTTTAACTTAACACTAAGTTAAGCTACTTTTTTTCAAAGTTATGTTTAAATTAACGAGTTAACGAAAAAAATACGAGTAACTTTTAATTTAACTTAACTTCACCAGTTAAATCATTAACTTGTCCAGATTTGATTTTTAGTCATATCATTATAATCATTATAAGCTTAGCTTACAATAATTATAAAAGAACTTAAATTTTGGTGTATTCAGGCCATTAAAACATAACCCACCTTTTTCACCAACCACTGGAAATTATATCCTAGGCTAACAAATCATCTTCGTTCAGAATTGTTTTTCGTAAACAATGATACCTATCATAGGATTCAAATTTAACACTTCTATAATATAATATATATTAGTGATCCACGCACGGCACTAAGTGTACAGCAGAGCGGTACCCACTTACCCTCTTTTTTTATTTAGTTTTTTAGTTATTTAACTTAGTCATTTTTTTTCCTTTACTGCAGCCTAAATAACAGTTGATGGTAATTTTATAATTTTATACATTGTTTGTATGTCATGATTTAATTAGGTATACTATAATAAAATTAGTATAATTTATAAAATATAATAAGTATAACTAGGTTGTTGCTTGGCCTAACTCATATCATTTTTATATAACCTATTATATATCCGACAACTTAGTACAATTAGATACTATACTTCAGTGGCGTATCCAGGGGGGCGCGGGCCATAGCCCCCCCCCCATTGGCCGTATCATATAATAATATATAAAACATAATATGTAAATTTATTTATTTTGGCTATGCGGTAATCTAGAGTTTAAATTAAAAAAAAAAATATTGTTTCGTTAAAAAGATTGTAAATATGTCAATTATGTATAGAAGCGTACAAAATAAAAATGAATACCTGTATATTTTACTTAACATACATTTTTTCATATCTAATTATAATTATAAATAATTATTCTATAATTTATTATTTATCTAGTAAGTAAAGTAATACATTATTAAAACAATAGTAAGCAAAATACGTCTTAATAAAATAAGTAAATTTTAATTTTTAAATATACTTATTATCTGTATCTAAATATTATAATTTTTCTACTTTTATTAGATATAAACATTAAAAAAACATATTATACATTAAAAAGAACCTATTTAATTACTTTGCAACTGCATATAGTTTGTCATGAACACATTCTTAAGTTTTGTCATTTCTTTTAATTTGGCTGTAGGTATGTTTTCATTCAATTTTAGCAATTTATACTGAGTACCTAATGATTTCATTAATTAATTCATATTGTTCGTTATATTTATTCTACCAATAGCATATCTATTAAAAAACATTACATTAAGTATTAATTGGAGTTTCATTTTACCAAACTGCAGCCACCTTACAAATTGTTCTGATTTTAAATTCATTATTTATAAATTTATACTTTTGTATTACCTAGTTATAAAAATTATAAAAATATAAGCATTAAGCAACCCTATTTTGTTTATAGCTACTGTATATGTTAATAATAATATATACAATTGGCTCAAACAATTTATTTACTTTTAATTTTTTTTCTATATTTTATTGTATTAAAACCAATTCAAATGGCAATATATGATGTGTAGAATATCATTTTTTTTCTTGTATAAAAACATGAAAAATATTGATAGTATAATAGCATTAGATAGATTCTAATAAATCATTGCTTCCAATGCTTCCATGATCGTCATGAATTGTTTTATTTTCCAACAATTTCTTGAAGTCAAATACATCATATCATACTGATATTATTGAAATCTTCCCTGACAACTAAGTACAAAATCAATATTTGAATGTCAATTTGTTTATAAAACAAGTTGTATGTGTAAATGTATCATTATAATAAAATAAAATAATAAATTATAATATATTATATTATATTATATAATTTATAATAATAACTAGTTATATATATTTTTTATACAAAGATTTTGTTTTAGAAAAGTATTTTATAATAGAAGATTAATAGCTGACCTTTATGACTACTTAAAAAATAATAATTAGTATTAAGAATTCCAGATAAGTATTAATATTTTATTAAATACAATATATATATATATATATATATATCTGTTTTCAAAATGATAATAAATATGAAGTATTTCATGATAGCAAATAATTGTAGTATTTTATCTATTTAAATTATATTTGTATGGTTTGAATACTAATCAATTAAAGTTGTGAGTGCATGAAAATTAATTTTAATTTATTTAATTTTAATTTCTGTATAATATTTTATTTACATATTTCATAAATTAAAAAATATCACATCAGATTAAGTGTTGCTTCTTAATTAACAGATTTTATTTTTTATTTTAAGTATTTATGTCTACCTCAAATATTATTTGCTCTAGCTGTAATTTTTCTAATTACATAGTAAAGTTTTGATTTAATTATTATTATGACACGTTAAATTTAATATCTGATACCTGAAATTTCGTTTTATTTAATCTGTTTAATAAATTCTAATATACTTGTAATAATGAAATATTTTTTAAACTATTTAAGTATTTGATAAATCCATAATGGTAGAGACATTTTAATTCTTTTTGTGCCTTATTTTATTACACTTTTTGCACTTTTATTTCAGTTTTTGCGGGTTGATTACAGCTTTTTTCCTTTCAATGAAATCTGGTAACGGAATATAAGACGAACCACTCATAGGTGTATATTGATAAACACCTAATAATAATCCGTCAATACACTGTAGCGTATAACCACTTCCCTTGCTGGAATATTCGTCTTGCTCAGCCATTAATTTTATAATGCCTTCTTCAACAATTTCCCTACAACAGTTTCGGAAAAAATTGGTCTAGCTGAGGTCTTAAATGAATGGTTCTCTGTTGAATTATCAACATTCGGAATATTGTATGTAGCTTTCAGCTTTAAATTAAACTTGATTGGATGTTTAGACACTTGTGATTTTAGTAACTCGACTAATTCAGATTTAATCGAATTAAAAAATTCAATATAGTTTTGAATATTTTTGATATTTTTTGCATAATACCATATGACTTTTCTATTTGCAGAAGACGAAATTTCGATAAAGCCGGGAGACTGTACAAGAAGTAAACGTGCTTTTTTAGCTTTGATAGCAGACGTAGTGTTTGCGGAAGAAGCACGTTTTCCGTTATCGGTTGTAGTGTAAGAATCTTTAATAAATAATAAACCTAATTAATATCTAAAAATGTGTTGTCGAAAATGTCGCGAGTGATAAAATATATTTAATGTATATTAAACTAACCTGTATTAGCGTCTAGCATTTCATATGCATCCATTGCAAGCATACAAATATCGTCATCAGATAACATGTTTGAACCACCAGCCGGTATATCCGGAACAGTTATTTGTGGTGCTATCTGTATATCTTCACGTGCGGCGGGTTGACGAGGTGCAGGCACCCAGTTCAATAATTTTATCATTTGGACTTTTATAATACTTTTAAAATATTTTTCATAATTTAATTTATTTAATTATTTGGACTTAGAATATTTTTGCCGAAATAAAACACTTAGAAATAATTCAACAGTTTTCATTTTTTTACAAACAAACCATTCGATACTACATCATTCTATTGCTTGTACATGGCACGTTACAAATTTGGCGCAGTCGGTAAGATTCTTTTAAATAAGAATTCTTTAGTCGAACAATTTATTTTATTTTATTTTATTAAAAAATATCAACTTCAAAGAATTCACGGATGCAAATTCGGCAACGAATCACAATTGGAGGGAACACTTGATCACTGTCAACTTCAGCGACTCCAAAGAAAAAGAATCAACTCGTAGCACCACGGCTCAGCAAGTAGAAAGAATGGACGCATCAACTCAAACCATCTTTGTGTCCCAGTCATTTATCTCGGTGGAGAGATCCATTGTGGTGAGTGTGATATCAATATTATTCTCGCCACTTGGTCCAGAGAACGTGAATAATGGGCTGACTCTATTAGCTAGTTGTAATTGCTCTTCCTGTATGAAACTTTTAACCAGGATGCCTCTGTGGTCAGTTCTCCTGCTAAACCAATCGGTCGAAAAGGCATTTATATCAGCTGCTATGAGAGTTTTATTCCCACAAGCTCGTTTGATTCTCCTTAGGGTGTTGATCAGCCTTGCTGTCGGATCTCTGTACTTGAAATATGCTGAAATTAAGCTTATTTCACTTCCTTCTGTTGTGCTTACTGTGGCTACTGCGAAGTTGTCACACGTGAGGTCGTCTCTAGCTAGCACTGTTAGTGATGGATTAAAAACCACTATCGCCGCAGAATGTGCGCATGTGGTAAACCAAGCTTCTGCCACTCAACCGAGTACATCCAACAACGGATTTTCCGGCGCAAAACGAGCATGTGAATTCCTTTTCTCTGCATTTGGCCTCTACGTGGCCAAACTTCTGAAATTTGTTGCAAATGGTGAGATTGAGATACTCGACCACTTTACAGACCGAGAATCCTAAATAGATTCTCCTGTTGCAAATTTTTCGGAATGCTTCTGGTCTTGCTTCACAGACCCAGTTAACTTGTTCTTTGTCCTTGGGTCCTACCTTGAACCCAGGTTGAATCTGCCTCAGGTCATCAATCGTTAGACCCAGATCCGTATTCTGTTCGGCTATTTTCTTGACGAGTTCGGTGGGTAGAATGTCCATATCCACATCGTAGATGAGGATCTTTGGTAGCCTCGCACCAGTTTTTGTTATAACGAATCCTTCGTTGGCGATGGATTCGATAACGTTACGTGTATTGTCATCTGCTGGTGTGATTAACAAATCACCTCCTTTTAGCGTGACTACCTCCTTTATTTTTGGTGTTTTGTTCTTTGATACTACCTGTGTCCATAACAATTTCTTTGTTTCTTCAACTGTCTGTTTGCAGTTGCAACCACAAACTTGACGGGTGCCGCTTGTTCCGGCATTTGTCAAGTATTTCCTTTTCTTTTTGCTTCTTTGTTAAGCTTCTGCTACTAATAGTAGATAGGGACAATACTCCTCTGGTTTTGCGGCAGGCGCCATACAACTAGAGACCGTGTGGTAGCTCAGAAGAGCTGATTACGAGCAATAGAGGTTCAGGTGACGCTGTTGCGGCACCCGGGTCGTCATAGGGACCATCAGCACCAGGTTACCCCGTACCTTTCTGATTACCGGTCAGCTTTCGCCTTAGGGTTCCGTCCTCTCACTAAGGTTCAGTGATTTAGTTACTATCTAGCGCTGGTCCCACAACCATCGCGTTTCAGCCGAGGTAGGCTCCTCAACCTTGAGGGGCACTACATTCGGAGCGACAAGCCGATCCGACGTGCAGTGGGGCTCCCCTCTCCCGTGGAACTGATGCGAAGCCTTCCTCCATAAGTATCCGTACGAGCCGTGTTCTTTGTTCATTCCATCTTAAGCACTTGTATATTGCGTGCTCCAGGTCGTCAATACCCTCACTACAACTACACTTCGGTGAATCTTTAAGGTTCAGCGAGTGTAGCTTGGCAGCAAAGTTACCATGCCCCGTGAGGTACTGAGTGACATAGTGATCCAGTTCAATTGGGATTTTTAGTCTAAACCTGATATCGGGAAATATTCTGTATGTCCATCTGCCCTTTGTGGATTGGTCCCATCTTATTTGCCATATGCTTAGCAGGTTGCTCCTTAGCTCTTCCTGGTCCTCAATAGTTATTGTACCCCTCTTCGTTTCTTGTCTTGTCCCTTCCCAAAGTATCTGGATATCTAAGGGTAAGAGACCTGTGATGATTTGCAATCCTTCTGTGGGTGCTGTTCTCTATGTCCAAGAATTCCTTTACCTTGCATACCGAGTAGCCAATGTACACACTTCTATTGGTAATCTTTTTGAATATTTCTGGTCTGACTTCACAGACCCAGTGAACAATGTCCCTATCCCTTAGACCCCTTTTGAATCTTGGTTGTATCTTCTCCTTGTCGGACAATTCGAGTCCAAGCTCTGGATTTTGATCGATGATTGTTTTTGCCAGTTCATCTGGTCTTATATCCTTATCCACATTGTAGATTATTACCTTTGGCAGAAAAGCCCCTGTTTTTTGGATTCCGAATCCTTCTTTCGCCTGTGATTTTATGGCCGATCTGGTTTTCTCATCTGCTGGGGTAATCATAAGGTCACCTCCGCTGAGTACTACAGAGTCTTTAATTTTTGGAGCTTTATTCTTCGAGACTACTTACGTCCATAGTAACTTCTTTGTCTCTTCAGTCGTTTTATCTCCTGTATTGACTATAAATTTAACTGGAGCAGTCTGTTCTCTGCACTTATTTAATATTTCTTTTTCTTTTTCTTTATTTCCCCTGTTGCTAGATGTGTTAGCCTTTGTTACGGATTTTTCTGTGCCCGAAGTGACAGAATCTGTGTCCGTTTGGGCTTGGGGTCTCGTTACTGAAGTAGAGCCTTCTACTTGTTCTGTAGCTTCTGTGGTTCTCTTTTTCTTTTTTTTCGGCTTCCTTTTCTTTTTAGTTGCCTCCGTTTCAGTGTCTGTTGTCATGTTTTCTTCTGCTATTATGTTTCTCCTAGCTAACAGCTGTGGTATAGGTGATGCAAACCCTACCCTCTTTTTGTTGTCCTCAAGTTCATCATACATTCTTTTTAATTCAGTATATCTTCCTACATAGTGGATATTCTCCAAGCATAGTTCGGTAACTAGATCATTTAGGAGTTCAACTCCTTTGTCTAATTCCAAATTATTGGTTGCGTTTAGCTTCTTGGTTGTCGTCTTGAACTTTTCAAAGTACACTGTTAACTCCCTTGCTTTCCTTTGGTAAACACTTGCCCTCTCCAAGTCACTTTTCGGAGTTCCTGGTGATATTGATTGTTCCTTTCTTAGCTTGGTAGGATGTGCTGGTGTTCTTTGCTCATCATCATACGGCAATGACTCGTGGTTCCTTTTGTCATTGAGATTCTGAGAAGTTTCTTCTCCTTTTTTGCTAGGCGTTGGCTCCGTTTCCATATGGTCCTTACTATCTCCTGTGGCACTGTTAGCACCTCCATTAATCTAAGAGTATTCTTCTTTTCTTGTTGTTTCGTTAATGTTGATTCTACTTTAGGGCACCTTCTCCCAAAAGGCACTCCTAGGTTGAAAGGCCTTGTAAGCCTCATGGCCTCCATCGCTTCGTCCGTGCACATTTCGCTGTTGTCATTTTCATCTGTTGAGTCCCAATCTCCATCATATTCCGAGTGAGATGAAGCCAGGTTAATCTCATCCGAGTCCATGTATGAATCTTCCTCATCATATCCATCAAATATTGTTCCCATTGCTGGTGATGTACGTGCTGACAAACTGATTACTTGATGATAGGTCGGGCTATCTACTGAATACTCTTCACCGTCTTCTTTGTATTCTATCCAGTTGTTAAGCTTCTTTACCTTATCTTCACTATCCGGTGACGGACACCTGGGATAGATCCTTTGGTACTCTTTTTGTTCTTTGCCATCACTGTAATTGTTTCCTTCTTCAGTATATGGTGGTAGATTCGTTGATGCTCTGCTCTCAGGCCTTTTGTTGCCCTTCTGCCTTGTGCTTATAGGGATGCAAATTGTTTTAATTATCTCCTTTGGTTTTTCTCTTGCCCATCCTTCAAAGCAATTGTGGTTGTATCCGTAGCCTTTTTCATCCATAGTTGCGAAAAGGCCCTTTTCGATTTTTCTTTTCTCTTGTCACATCTCCCAGTTTCTTATGGCTTTTTCCTTGCTGTTCCCTCTGAGGCTCATCTTGTGTGTGTCCGTGTTATAGCCTCTGAAAAAGCCTTTCTGTTCCTTTGCCTTGGTTTTACTTGTAACTGCTATTTTCCTATTTGCGATTTCTATGCCCCTAAGGTTGTTCTCTCTTTCTTTTGCTCTCTGTTCCTCCAATACCGAGCAATTGTAAAATTTACTGGGTCTAATAGGTCCAGTAACCCTTGTCTCACTAGTCACCGAATTAAGTGTGCTTGTGGAACAGGTCAACCGGGAGACGGTTGCATAGTCCCAATGTGAATCGTTTTCGAGCAAATTCAAACATTGGCAAGCTTCCCGAAAAGTTGTGCACAGTACACCATCGACAGTACGCAGAGAATTGAAGGATGTCGGGCCCCTAACGTTCACCAAAAGTAAGCGAAGATAGAAGCATTCGTCTTGGTGTGGATGAACTGTATATATTCGTCCGAGGGAATCGGTCGAATAGACATCTGCGAAGCCAGCAACAGCATCACCTTTCTTCCTGCGTTGAAACTTCTTTGATGCAGCATTCCATGTATAATAGCGTGGCATTTCCGAATATAGCAAAGTCCTCGCGAACGAATCGCTTTCGCATGTCAAAAAAAAATTTGTCAATGTCGTCGCTGGTGGGTGCTCTGCTCTTTGCGCTGCGTTCGCTTCCGTAAAGTATACACGCTGGCCGTTCTCTAAGTGAATTGCCAAATGTACGACAGTCGGGTGACGTTCATGAATTGTAAATGAAAACAGCCGTCAAATTGCCTCATTACAACTCACTACTCACGTAACGTCCAAGTTGAAATTTCATCACCTCATCGTTTGCATTTAGATCAGCAATGCCAAACACAGCCATGCCACTCCCTTTGTTCACATATTTGCAAACATATTTGATAGATTTTATGGAGTTGCAATACTCAACATTGCAGTGATTTGAGAACGTTTTCGACAAAAGTGGACAATATGGAACGATTCAGCGATTATCGACAACGACATCTTTTCCCTTGACTTTCATTATGATTGATCTGCCGTTGTCATCTGGAGAACGACTCCAATACAATGGATATCCATCGATTCCACTGGTTTTGTCAGCCACAAACAGACGCGGAAAACGCATAATGCAGTTTCCGTTTTGCATGCACGGTGACCCAGGATTCTGAGCTCCGCAAGGGCCATGTATCATTTTCGTGGTCACAACAGAATGCAGCTCAGGATTTGTTTCTGGATCTGGTATTTCGACAGAAATGATCGAATCAATATGATCTGGTCGGACCTTGTCAAACATCTAAAGCCGCGTATGTGACTCTAGGAATGTAGATGACCTTGTAAAGGAGAAGAGCCGAATTGTAGTCAGCTCCCCAATCCCTTCCTGTCATACTTCTTACTCTGCTAAATTCTGCTGTTTGTTTCTTTACTATATTCTGTATCTGTGACTTAAACTTAAAGTCTCCATCTATAGTTATTCCTAAGTATTTGGTTCTTTCAACTGTCTTGATTCTCGCATCTCCAAACGTTATGTGGTGCCCTGGTTGAAGTCCTCCCTTCAGTGCCATCGCCATAGATTTTGTTGGGGAAAATTGAAGACCATATCTGCTAGACCAATCCATTAGATCTTTTAGGTACTCTTCTGTTTTGCTATACAGCTCCTTTCTTGTATTTCCTGATATAATCTGCGTAAGCTACTCTGTGTGTGTCTTCCTTATCTGTGTTTAGAATTTGGTTGACTGCTATGTTCCACAGAGAGGGTCCAAAACCCGATCCCTGTGGACATCCCTTTGTTAGCTTGGTCTCTACTTCTGTTTGGTTAGATGTTATCTTAGCCACCCTGTCGACTAGGTAACTCTTTGTCATGTTTATCGTTGCTAAGGTTGCTCCGAGGTTTGTCATATCCTCAATGAGTGGTGCCCATCTAACATTGTCGAATGCTCCGCTAATGTCTAGGAACACCCCCAATACGTGTTTTTCCTGTCTGCTGTCTGTCCAGTTTTTTACTTCCATAATTGCTGTTAACGTTGACTTGTTCTTAGTAAATCCATGTTGGTTTGGTGCAAGGTTGTCTGAGATCTCGTCCCTTAGTCTCTCGCAAACCAGATGTTCGAGTGCCTTGCCCAGCACTGGAAGAAGGCTGACCGGTCTGAATGATTTCGGGTCTTCTCTTGGTTTCTCCTTGCTTTTGAGTATAGTCACTACTTCCGCCGTTCTCCATAGCCTCGGGAAGTAGCCGTAGGCTATGAGGTCATTGAACAGTCTCGTGACTATATCTTTGATTGTAGGCCATGCTTTCCTTAGTATTGTCGCATCTATGCCGTCTCCTCCTGGTGATTTTCTTGTAGACATTCTCCATATGGCATGTTTTACCTCTTCTAGACTAGCTGGTTTATGTTGTAATCTCTCCTTTCTGGGCTCTGTGATGTCCCCGTATTGGGTGTAATCGCTAGGTATTAAGGTGTCGAGTAGATACTTGAGTGTTTCCCTCAGCGTTTTCGTGTATTGTCCATCATTCTTTTTGATTACCGATGGGGCTTCGTGATTTTGAGACCCTTTCTTGATCCATCTGAAACACCTGCCCCATTTGTCATCCCTTATTTCTCCTGCGAACCTTCTCCAGGATTTCTTCTTCTCCGTCCTGAGTAGCTTCACGAATGTGTTCCTCTCTTGGTTGTAGTCTTTCCTTCTTTCTATTTTTTCATTCTGGGTAGCTTCCTGAATAGCTCTGTATGACCTTTTCATTATTCTTCTCTGATCTTCAATTTCCTTTGTCCACCAAGGTGGCTTTTGGATATATCTTATGCTGCGCATTGGTATTGATCTTTCAGCCGATTTAGTTATCGCCTGCATTAGCAATTCTGTCCTGTCTTCCAGAGCTTCTTCATATAGTGCTGTGTTGTGTATGTTCACTTGTTTTGCGAGTTCTAGATTAAACAGATCCCAATCTGCTTTGTCTGTTATGAATCTCTTCTTACTCTTAATATTTCTGAAGGAGTCTCCTTTCCCCATTTTGAATTGTATCAATCTGTGGTCGCTGTTTATGTCTCCTGCTCTTACCTCCCAATCTTGGAGTATATCCGCTATGTCCTTGGTAGTCAATGTTAGGTCTATATTATTTTCCCCTCTTGGACCTGAGAAGGTAAATAATCGATTTTTCCTGTTGGCTATAATGAGTTGTTCCTCTGCGATATAGTCTTCCACCAGAACTCCTCTTGTGTCAGTCTGTTTACTGAACCAGCTTTTAGAAAAAGCATTTATGTCAGCTCCTATGAGGACTCTGTTTCCGCATTCTCTCTTAATTCTTCTCAGTGTTACTATAAGGTCCCTTGTGGGTTCCCTATATTTAAAATATGCTGATATAAAGTTGATCTCCTCATCTTCGCCTGCGCTGACTGTGGCAACCGCGAAGTTGTCACATGTGAGGTCGTTCCTGGCCAACACTGTCAGTGCTGGATTGAAGACCACTATTGCGGCACCGTGGAGGACGTTTGTCTCCCCTCTTTGATGAACTCCCGGTGAAAGTGTTATCCTATTTGCTGATACCTCTAGCCCCACCAGTCTTCCATATCTAGCATATGGTTCCTGTACGAGGGCCAGGTCAATATTTTCTTTCTGTGCGTAGATCAGTAGATCTTCATTAGCTGTTGCTGTTCTCGCCAGATTTATCTGGACGACTTTTAGCTTGTGCTTGTTTGTGCTGACCATTAATTATATGTGGTGTTTCTCACCAAGTTCCTAACCTGTTGCGCTCTGAAAGTGCAGCCCATATGCCTAGCGGTGTATGGTCCCTTACAGTTCACGCATTTTGGTTGTTTGTCCTTATTGCTGCAGTTCTCCACTCTATGTCCTTTCTCTGCACAGTACGAGCAGGTGTCAACCCTTTCCTTACACTTTGCTGCTATATGTCCGAACTTTTGACATTTGTTGCATATCGTTATGTTCAAGAACTCCTTCGCTCTGCATACGGAGTACCCTATGTAAAGCCTTTTGTTATTCAGTTTAGCGAAGGTTTCAGGTTTAACTTCCAAGATCTACCAAGACTGGCAAACGTCCCACTTCCCGTCACAAAAGGTTCCTGGATTAACACAACATCCAGACCTCGTTCCCTAATCTCGGACAGCAGGTCATCTGTTGCCAGTTTCCCCCGCCCCAGATTTACCTGTCCTACTCTTACACCGACCATTTGAATTTCCGGGCCTCCCGCCGGAAATTCACCTCCCACGTTCGACACTTCGCAGTATCACCCGAGACATGGTCACAAGCCCAGCCACTAGCGGCACAACTCGTGCACCGTATTTGGGCTGGACGTGCAACACAGTGCGCAGCATGATGCGAGCCAGCACAACGCCCGCAGACCACCGACGGCGCCTTGCAGGCTACCCCAGTATGCCCGTAACGTTGACACCGATGGCATCTCCGCACGTTCACACTTGGACCCACCCGACACCGCGATAGCCCGACACACATCGTTTGGCCCACGATCTGGCCAGCAACCTCGGGAGTTACCACGAACTCTACATCCCGTCCCTTTCTCGTCACCCTACTTTTGTGCGAGATGAGTTCCAGATTCTTAAACCACCCCGTCTCCAGCGTCACAGAACTTTCATTCTGCTCTTCCAGCAACACGGCGATTTCGTCGTCCTTTACCTCAATCCCGACCCCATGTACTATGATATGAGGATTTCTCTCGCCCGCCCGACAGATGTCGAGCGAAGCGTTTTGGAGAAGTTTCCTCGTCTCCTCATTCTCCGGTTCCACGTAAAGTCTGTCCTTTCCCACCTTTTTCAACCTTTTAAACCTCGGGGCACACTTTTTCTTCGCCAGCTCGTCCCAGAGATTCTTTACCATCTGAGCTTCGGTCACTTCAGAAGTGACCTTCGGCTCTTCCGATTTTTCCTCTCTTTTCGGAGACCAGCTCAGAACGTATCCCCCGTGTTTGTTCTCCCGGGCCTTTTGCGTCTCCTCAAGAAGCATTCTCACTTCGTCTGGGACAACCCTCTTCTGACTTTTCTTCCTCTTCTCTTTTCTCTTTACCGTCGTCCATTCCTCTGGTTTGGGCTTTGGTTGCTCCAGGAGGGGTCTTACCGGGATTTCCACCCGTTTTCGCCCTTTTTCCTGCGGCACCGGTTTCGCCACCTTTTTTGGCTTCGCAGGCGGTTTTGCAACCGTCTTTTCAGCCGCCAGAGGAAGTTCTGCCGCTACCATCCCCTCTTTCGAGGTAGAGGCCTTGGCAACCGTTTCACCTTTTTCAGATGGAACCGGACCCTCACTCGTTTTCTTCTTTTCACTCTTCTTCTTTTTCTTTTTCTTCACCTTTCCCTCTTGTTTCCCTTCACTCGCCTTTCTCTCCTCCTCTTTCTCGGCTTGTATCTCTGCGATTACCCTTTCAATCGCGTCACCACCCGTCGTGAAGTTTCCCATGGTCGTTTCCGACACCAAGGACTCTCCCCAACGTGCAGCTCCGGTCATTACCGGGGTTCTATCAGAGACCGTCTGATGAGAACGCTGGTGTCTGGCCTCAATCAACCTTCCCTGGATCATCATTTGCGCATAGACGAGCTCGTCTATAACGTTCATGAAGCCAGTTCTGGTCTTTTTGAAAGCCTCTTCCCTCGCTTTCGTCATAGA
This sequence comes from Aphis gossypii, assembly GCF_020184175.1. Lineage (NCBI taxonomy): Eukaryota > Metazoa > Arthropoda > Insecta > Hemiptera > Aphididae > Aphis > Aphis gossypii. The sequence continues at coordinate 23,833 of NW_026083425.1, forward strand.
CGCCTTCTCCGTTTTCATTGCCATGATTAAACGGAGAAGTTCATCAGACAACTCCCTCCCACGGCGACCGAGGATGCAGGTATAATCCCGCAACTCCACGGTGTCCACTATGGACCCAGCACCGTAGGTGAATTTATCTACGCCCTCACCCTCCTCGTCCTTCTGTCTTTTATTGGATTTCTTGGGAGTTTCATCTCCCATCAATCCCGTAAAGACGAAGGGCGCTCCCTCTCTCTCATCTCCCAACTGTCCGGTTTTTCCTTTCCCATTTCCATTTACTCCTGTTTTTTCCGTTCCACTTTCATTCCTCCCTACAACACAAATTTTATTAAATTTTTCCATAGAGTTCCCACGAGTTAGGACGATCTATAAAGTCCATCATGTCACTGCGCCTCTCTGACATGATAAGGTATTACCCCAGCCCTTCCCAGGGGGGTGGGGGATCCCTATGAGCACGGTATATTACCCTCCTCCGTGCCAACCTAATTCTCATAGCTAAGTACCTGCGCTTAGGAGGTATCTAGAAAGTCCAATCAAGGACCCTCTGTGCCCTTGTTTGTCCGCAAGGCAGATCCGATGCAGGACCCCTCAGTTATCTGACTGTTTACACGTTTTTCAACGATCAGTCAGGCCGAGCGCGTCTGCCCCAACTATCCAAAGTCAGGGCCGCTTTTGACCCCAAACAAGTGAATGTCCGGGGTCAACCCCCCTCGGCAACATTTTAATGTAACCGAGGGTTCTCTGACTTTCCCACGTTAGCGGGTAAAGTTACCCGGGAAGCTAGAGTTACCCGGTATTTTTCCCTGGAGGTGTCTTTCTAAGTTGCAAGTGGCACCTCCGGGTCTAAGGCATTTTCAGCTACCTCAGAACCTGGGGCGACCATTTAAGGTAACTTCCAGTTTAACCAGTCCTTTTGGGGAGAGGTCCCCAGATGCATTATCTGGTCTAATGCCCGATTCTGGGCCCGTCATTGCAGAAGTAGCAAAGCCGTTGTTGTCGGCCGAAGCCATCCTCATGGTTGAACCATGATTTAATCCATCGGAGCGTGTCCATATATATTCATGGTAATACTTGTAAAGTAATGAAGTCAATTTATCCCTTTGATGAGCTGCACACCGACACACGTCCGTTCACTGCGACGGTTAAAACCGAACTAGTAGATAGGGACAGTGAGAATCTCGTTAATCCATTCATGCGCGTCACTAATTAGATGACGAGGCATTTGGCTACCTTAAAAGAGTCATAGTTACTTCTGCCGTTTACCCGCGCTTGGTTGAATTTCTTCACGTTGACATTCAGAGCACTGGGCAGAAATCACATCGCGTCAACACCCGTCCCGGGCCATCGCGATGCTTTGTTTTAACTAGACAGTCGGATTCCCCTGGTCCGTGCCAGTTCTGAGTTGACCGTTACATGGCGGTCGATCCGGCTACGCGGCCGACGGCGCGGCGGCCGGACCGCCCGGCGACGGCGAACCGACGCCGGGGCGGACGGCCGGCCGCGACCGCCTCGAGGCTCCCGGTCCGGAGACCGGGCGCACGGGCGACGGCCGGGGTGTCGCCAGCACCGCCTACGCTTCTACGACGACCCGAACCCGATCCGCCACGCTCCTCAGAGCCAATCCTTATCCCGAAGTTACGGATCGGTTGTGGTAAACCAAGCTTCTGCCATTCAACCGAGTACATCCAACAATGGATTGCGCCAAAGACCTTCTGCTTAACGATGTAATTCATGAGTACTACGATCTTTTGTTTGAATACTCGTGCAGTGATGTCATGTCGATCACTTGATATTTGTCCTGTCAGCAACTGATTTGCAATTTCAGGCCATTTCGGATTGCAAGTAAACGTGATGAACAAATCAGGTCGTCCGTAATTCCGCACATACGTCATCGCATCTTGAGCATATTCATGCATGTGGCGCGGCCTTCCAATATGAGTAGCCGGGAGAATAGTCAAACGACTAATATTGGGCGCGTCTCCTTCGGTAGCGATGGCATCACGCAAGTGGATGTACTCGTCTGATCGTAACTTTGACCGATTGAAGCGAATGAAATTGAGACGCTAAGTTTCGACCTTGACGTACATGTCGACACAGTACTGTTGAAACAACCGGCGATATCTCAAAAGATGATTGTCAACATCTTGTCGAATCATCAATCGATATGCATAAAAATTCATTGAGCTGACATTTTTATTCGTTTCTTCTCCTGAAATATGAATTCAAACTTAGTTATAGTATGAAAAAGAAATGATGACCTTCTAAACAAACCTGTCATTGGGTTGACCATCTTTATATTTAAGTGATAGCCATCCTCTCCTCGACAGAACATCAACGGGTATTGAAGTGCATCATATGACCGATGAGTCTCGTACACGCGCTGCAATTGTCCACCATCGCGACGCTTAAGAACAATATCGTGTGATGCCACATTTTCGCCAACAATCAACGCTGCGACTTCATTGATAGTGGGAGCATTGAATTGTCTTTCATGGCTTCCAGAGGGTCTTTTGTCTGCTCTGATAATGATTTTGTGGTCGTCAGAATGCACTGTGTCCAATGCGGTTTTGAACATTCTGACCAATTGATTATGCGCATGCAGAAGAATTTGCAATTGTCCGATTATTTCACGTTTATTCGCAGGAAAAATTGCACACCGCTGTTGTAGTTTATTTTCCGAATTACCAACGAAATATATCTGAAGGAACTTATGATCTTCGTTTGGTTGTGGTAACAAAGTGCCTGCTCGATGGTGAATTTGTCCTTGAATCTGAATATTTAAATGGTCATTTGTAAAAAAAAAAAATGTGTTATTATTACAAACGCCTTTACTTTATAACTCGGGTTGTAGCCTGGTTGTTCAATAACTTCTGCTCCAAATGACGACATTTGAAAACTTCCGTTATACTTTTGTGTATTCGCCAGGAAATGTTTTGATTGGATTGTATTTCCATAGAGAAACGAATACAATGGTTCTGGTGGTTGAGCTAAAACTGGTAATTTGACCTTGCCACCAGCGCAGCATAAACCGGGGGTTTCCAATCGAAACTTTAATGTCTTGCAATGCTGGCATACGATGCATACGATATATAATGAGCCGATATCAACACACAAAAGATTTTTGTAAGCAACTACGGAATCGTATTCGAAAACAGCGCGATTCAAGGCTACATCTGAACTTCTTCTTCTTATATTAACATGTTATCGAATTTGAGGCGGCGTTTGTGCAGCGCGGGCCTGTGTATTATGAGCACGTCTAAATTCATTAATGTTTCTTGCATTACGTGTACGCCGTCCAAAGTTTGTTCTTCTCATAGGAGGCATGATTCAAGCATAAAAATTCTCTCCAAAAAACAATAGTCGTTTTTGATTGAAAAAGCTCATAGATAACATAAAACGATAATGTTTCAAAATAAAATGAATAATGTGCCAACTATTATATTTGTTTACTCTAAAGTTCTAAGTGTCTATAATAAAAAATGTATATCAACCAGAATATATAAATATATTTTTTTTTTCGATTTTTATTAATATTAATCGATTTTAAGCCCTGCTTTTATCGATATTTGTATTATTATTTATATTATATTTTTATTTTTATTTTTATCTGCTAGAGGGCGCCACCGGTGTAACTCAGTTTTTGTCTCTAAATCTTTAACTCACAGGAGTTAGGTTCATAATTTATGCTATAAACCCGCTCCCCGACATTCTCTATCATTTAAAAAAAATTTGAGCCAAATCGGCCCAGCCGCTCTCAACTGATGCAATTTCGAATTTTTTGTCTCCACACTCAGAGAAAAATATATCTTGGTTTTAATTATGGTACTCCTTTAAATTGAATACACACAAACAATTTAATATTAAAGAAATAATTCATAAAAGTTAATACTATAGATTTAATATTAGGGTATTAGTTTAAATTCAATGGATAACAAATACCATAAAATTAATGTAATCGTATTAATTCTATTAAATTATTTTATTTAAAATAATGAATAATTAATAGTAAAAGTGATTCTTTCTCCAATAAGAATAATATAAATTTTCATTGTATTAA
>NW_026083426.1:0-28660 GCF_020184175.1 Aphis gossypii
TAAATCATTGGCGAAGCGCCACACATTGAGCTAAATAGCTAATCTGTTTGGTTAGAACCACGGCTTATGATGGATTATGGTTATTGTTGTCAAGTTCCTGTTGATTTATTTTATGGATTTTGAAAATTATTATTAGTTTATTACCTATTACAAAAAAAATAATCGAAATGAAAAATGACAATAATAATATTTGACAATGAAAAAAAAAAAATAAACATTATAACAAATATTATATTAACATCGTGTAAGTATAAAACTATCATTTTTAACCACACCAATGATTAAAATCATTGTCAGTCCTAAACCTGTAAGTGTAAACGGAAATGGGTGTTCGCGTTTCGCACTTTTAATGCTTGACCGCACAAAGTGAACTAGAACCAACCGTCGGGCGTCGACGCGAAGCGTTTAAAGTAAAACCATCGATAGAATTTAAAAACAAATTAGAAATATAGATATTTAAAGAATATAAGGCATAAACAACTAATAATAAAACAATATTTTTAAAACGACGAACTGTCATTACGTATTGATATTTTTTTTAAAAAAACAGTTATAGGAAAAATTGTTGTTTTTTTTGTTGAAATATCTTCTAAAAGTACTTTTAATATTTTCACTTTGAATGCATATGTAAAATGTCTAGTTAATAAAGTTTTACCATATTATTCTGAAACCACCATAAGAATATGGTAGAACATTTAATAGTAATATTGTATTCAATTTTCTATTCTTGGGTATAAAATTATTAGCTTTTTCAGTTTTAACCAAAACAAAAAAATAACTTCAAACTTGTATATAATAAATTTACCAAAGAAACTGTAAATCAGGTTAGGTAGACAAAGGGTACATTAGTCACCGGTATAGTACCCACTGCTAGTACCTCGCTGGTGACAACAGTGTCTCGCCGCCGAACGAACAATAAGTAGGTGGGTGGGTGGGTTTGGAGAGTGGGTTACTGCGGTGTTTTGGTAGGTATGCCGAAAAACGTTCACTACACTAACAATACTAAGCCAGCCGTTGTTTTGTTGCTTTTGGGCGCATTCTTTACCGTTCGACACTGCCATCGTTTCCGTTCCGCATACCGTTATTGAATCGGCGGGGTGGCAGTACAAACAAACCAAAACGGCAAGCTAACATACTTTACAAAAAAGAGCGATAGATAAACGAGAACCTTTGTACCTGTAGGCACTGTATATTATATTATTTATATTGCTGGTGTGCTAACTATTGCCAAATATTTCGGATTGCCGTTGAGTTTTTCTACTGACCCACTAATGGCATTGGAATATTATCAACAGATGATCCGTTCGAAAATAAAATATGATACTGTGTAAGCGATATAATTATCATGTCATACACGCAGATTATTATTTATGCACGTAACAATGTTTAAAATATCAGAAATCCTGTTTTTGTGTTAGGTGCTATATTTGATATGGAGATTATCGTTTCTGAGTATTATAATAGTATACCTAATATTATAACTAACCAATTAGCGATTAATACTTATATAGTTTGTGGTAACAACTAATAATAAGAATATGTCAATATAAACCGTGACCGTATATATAGAATTATAAGACTCGATCGGCAGTCCGTGAAAAATCATAATTTTCATATCATTAATTAGCTCAAAACAATTTTATTCGAGAAATATTTTATAAACTATATGAGACTTACTATTCTTGTATGTACTTAAATCATATTATGCATTTATGCGTGATATTATAAATTATATTATGTATAATATATCACTGACAATGTGCTTTTTGGTCCCTATGTTAGTCATCTTTGATGTTTATAAAATATATTATCTTAAAATTGTAAAGTAAAATGTATCGAACGTAAGATAAACCATATAATAATATAATAGGTATAATATTAGTGACTCATACATGAATTAATTCGGTGCTTCATTTTATGTGTTTTGTTGACAGAAAACGGCGATAAACAACGATTGTAACATTTTATCGAATAGTTGTAGAACAGCACATAAATAGGTAATGCCGTAATGGATTTTTATCGTCCCGTCATCCATAATAATATATACATTTATTTTTTATACATTTGTATACTATTTTAACATTGTATTTATTATTCTTCTTTTTTTAATTTTAATACCTATACCTAAATAAAGATTAAAAATTAAAATATTATAATAATATTATCCTGAATTGATTGATTCGTCACCAATGTTCACATTTTATTATTTGATTATCATCTAAATTATATATTTAAAAAATATATGAAATTTTATTTTTATAATTTTAAGTAATATAAATTGTCCATAGTGACTGATTCTTATACATTTGAATACATGAGAAATAACTATTGAATGATATATTTATATATTATAATTATAACTATGGTTTAAATTGCAAAAGATTTATAAATATTTTTTTTTATTATTGATAAATAATACAAGTTACTTCGATAACATAAAAGAAATTAATGAAAGTATATTATGACATTTATATGAAATACAATATTTTGTGAAAAACAAAACTAAGTACTACAAACTTTTTTTTCGTTTTTATCTCTATGTAAACATATTATACTATTAAAAATAATCAGTCTCTGCCCGTTTTAAAAATGTATATTACCGAATATGTGAACATTAATTCTATGACAATGACATCAAATAATCATGAAAATATTTATCTTTTATGCCACTACCTAATTTACAAATTATAACTTATAACCATTAAGCTACTAATAAAATGTACCTAATGGCTAATACTGCTTTGAATAAAGTATACAATCAAATTAAATTTTTATGTGTAAAAATGCACTCAATGTATTTTAGGTGTAAGATTATTATGCTTAGCATAATATCAAATACGCTAATATAATAGTCCTATAATAGTAATTGTTGTATTACCTACGACTTATAATTTTTTTGGTGACAAATAATTGATATCAACAATTATATAACTAAACTAATTAGAAAATTCCAAATGTAGGTATTATATTATAATCGCTTAAAATAATAATATTAATAATATATATATATATATATATATTTGCAAGCAAATGACATATAAATAAATAATTCTGAAAAATATCTTTATGCTCAAAAGCGAATAACTAAGCTAAAATTTTTAAAATATGATGTATAAAATATATATTACTAATACTCGTATTATAATAAGTTACAAAATAATTCAATATGGTGTCTGTAAGTATAAAATCAGTCATTATTTGACGAGCTGCCGATAGGTACGTGTAACATTTGATAAAAATAATTATTTTTTAATATATATATATATTTATATTATACATTATAGATTAGGTATATAATATATAATATGCTTTGATAGATAAGTACTATTAAGAAACTAATAGAATTAGAGTGTATGGGGTTAATTAATAAAAAGAGCATGCGCAATTTTGCTTATTTAATAGTTGCGTATTTACGCGTGTGTGAGTGTAATTCATGTATTCAAGTAACAATTCAAAGGCGACGTTAAACGATGGTGCCTCTCCAACATCATCGGAATATAACCGCCGGCTGAAATATAAGGGTTTGTTACCTAACGTACCCACACATCAAGTTAATATTTTTTAAATATTTATTTAAAATTGTAAACCCAATGTCAAATGTTAATTAAAAGTTTAAAATTAATGGATTTTTAAAATCCATGGTGAATTAGCTGGTGAATCAAAAGAAAATTTTTTTGAGCTGATATCCAGAGTGTTGTCTGAAGAACAAATTATTTTATAACTAATTATTTATATCTTTGTACAACATATAAAATAAAGAAAAGTATGTATATTACCTGCAGTCTCATTAACATTTTCTTTAACAGGCAAATTTAAATTTGATGACAAATTATTAGAGTATAAATGCTGTTTTTGATCAGTATTTACATTCTCTACAATGACAAAATTGGATGAACCTGAAATGTTATTAAAATTTATTAACTGCCTTAATATTTAAAACAAATAATATGTAACTTATACATTTACTTTTTTTAAATTCAATTTCTTGAATAGGCGTCATATTATTATGGTCCTTAAATGAAAGTTGTCGAACAGTTTGACTTTTTTCTACAAACAATAAATTATTACAATCAATATTTAATTTTTCAATGTTAAAATTACGTAGGTATTAAATTAAGTTAAGTTACGTTTTGCTTTTTTAGGTGATGGAGACCAACCGGATTGGATCTTATTATGCTTTATTTTTGAAACATTTGATTTTTTTGAAGAGTAAGGAACTATTTCATTATTTTCAGGGCCTAGTAACAGAACAAATGTTGCATGTATTGATAATTTAATAACTCAAATATTACTAGAATATTATATCAACTATTTACTAGAAAATATTGGCATTGACGGAATAGATGCTGTCAGTGAATTAGGTTGATCATTTTTTTGATTAAATAAAATATCTTCATCATCAGTAAAATATGATTTATATCTATTTATTTATATTGGCTTTTTCTTTAGCTTCATTCAATGATTCTTTTTTAAAATCAAGCACACGGATATTTAAAAATAAAACTAATAATTAAGTAATTAATTCTAATAGTTAACTTACTCAAGCCTCTACAAAGCTCTCGAGCTTTTAAATAGATAAAATCTGTATCATTGGGAATACGTTTAATTTCAATATATTTCTTGACATAAATTATTTTTTTTGGCCAAGCACAGAATTTGTCATTGACCCAAAAACTGGGAACTGCTTCCACGCTTTCATCATCAAAAAAATGAACTACTGAGTATGATGTAGACATACTTGAGTGACTTAAGATTCTAATAAAGTAACTAATCAACAATTTATATTAATAATTAAAATTAAAATTTTCAAAATTTACATTAATTTTACAAAGATCTAATTTACAAAAACTTTTCAAAAAAATTTATTAATAGATATACCTGTATAGCAATATAATATTAATAATATTACATCAATAAGGTACAGACATATATTATATATTTAATTTATACACATAATAGATTATTATTATATTTATTATAATATAATATTAGGCATTTTTAAATAATTATAGGTGGCTCATTTATACTACAATTTAAAATTGTGGTAAGTAAAGTAATATGAATGCTTAAATTAAACAACATTTTAATGATATAAATTAAACCTACTTTTATACTTTATAATAAAAAATAAAAAAAATTGATAGATTTATTAGAACACTTAAAAAAAAAAAAAAAAATGATTTAATTATTTATTTATTTGAATGTAGTATAGGATAAGCAATTTGTGTATTATGAGCACTGTTTAAAATCATATATTTGATAAGGTTTGAGATTTCAATATTTATAAAAATTCGGTTGTCTGATAAATTGCTTACAGTAGCAATATTTAACTTAATACTGTTAATTGGTTTATCAAAAAACGGTTCAATTTTATTAAAAAATCTCACAATAAATACTTTTTCATTATTATTTATACAAATATTTTCAACTTTGCAAATACGAGGTTTTCCTTCTTCAATAAAGCCAATATAACAGTCAGCATTAGATTTTATATTAATTTTAAAATCATTTAATATAACACATTCAAATTGTTGCCCAGTAAAATTATTAATAAGAGGTCCCTTGGTATGAAGTCTTTTAAATTCTAAAACTGATTTTGTCTTATGGAAGTTTTTACAAGGATTAGAAAATGTCAAAAATTCATGGTATCGATTTACAACTTGCTCAAGAGGTTTTTCAAATTTTCGAACCATTTTTTTTTAAAAATTGTAAATAGTTTTCAAACGGAAAACACGAACATTGATCAAGGGCCCCATATTTTTTATAATCATCTGTAATATGTAATAACCCATGTACATTGTGTGAAATAAACTGTTTTCCATATAATTTTCCAAATTTGTCAACAAAATATGCTAATAATTTTTCACAAAAATTTAACAACCCATTTTCAATAACCGGAGTTGAAAGAATTCTAATGCATACGTGTAAACAAATAAAATGAGAATAACAGTCTTCATTAAGCATACCTTGTAAAACTATGGGTCCAGTATACAAAATAAACAATCTATATTCTGTGGCTTTCCACCTAAGAACTTCATTCAGTCCTCTTGGAGGTCTAGTAAAATCTGAAGTTATGAATGGTTTACACAATAAAAGATAATTAGTAATAGTTTGTACTTTTTTACTTGGTAAGCGAATTGACAGAGGTGATTTTTTAATAACACCTAACCATAATAAAATCAATTTTTTCACTACTCCTAAGCATATAAGATGCATATAATCTAATGGGAAGTCATAAATTATGTCTAAATGTGGAATTTCAGTTATTATTGAAGTAGAATTAGTAACATGATAATCATCATTTCTACGATTTAAAAAGTCTGAATGAGTTCTTTTGGTAAATTTAATATCAGGAAAGCATACTCTATTTTCAAAATAAATTCCCTCGGTACTACACCTTGAACATGAAAAAAACCCAGTATGACCTTTAGTTTTAAAATGTAACTTTTAGCTGGGGCATCACAGCAAACCCATCGACAATGACCTTTTTTTTTCCAACTCTGTCATAAAACCATTTTTTGATAACTCAATAAGTTCATTTACCATGTCCTTTAAAAATATATTACTCTCTTCAGGCTTATCTTTTCCCCAATAAAGACCAATGAGAAATATATGTGGATAATTTGATGGGTACCGTACACAACCAAGAATGGACCAGAATGTACTATTGGAGCTTTTGGTAAGAGGTAGTCCGTCAATACCTATTAATATTTTAATTGTTTCTTCAGTATAGTTTAATATATTTCCTAATGAAGTTAGGCCATTAGAAATACCAAAATGATGGTAAACACCAGGTGGAATAGATTGAATTTCCATTGGACTTGAATATGGATTTGGTTTTAAAATAGTTCTGGCATCTATGGGAAAATTATCAAAACATTGATGGGATTTTAAACATTTTAATAATGCAGAAAAGGCTGTATTAGAAATGTTATGAGTTACTGCCCATTGTGATATTAAATTTAACATAATTGTTTATTATCGTGATTAAAAAATGGGTTTTGATTAGAAATACTCTCTTTGTCACTATCAGTATCAGGATCTGAATTTAATTTAAATTCATATTCGTCAGTTACAGGAGTTATTGAAATATTTCTATCAAAAAATGAAATAATAGGTAATTGACTATCATTAATGTCATCATTTACATCACTTATCGAACTACAGCTTGCAATACTTGGGGTTATGAATGGTTTAAATAATGAGTCACTATTGCTAATTTCATGATGAGCATCACTCTAAGATGTGCTTTGAAATTGAAACTCTGATTCATCCAGATCAACTTCTAGTTCCTCTAAGAACCTACGGCGCTTTGTAGATTTACTAATAGGGCAACGAGCCATAATAATATTATACAAAATAAGACACCCTATTTTTTTTATTATATAATAACTATAACTACCTAGGTACTTAATAATAATAATAATAATATTAGATAAGTAAAAAATAAATTATTGTTTAGGTATAGGTATATACATACATTTTACCGTATCTGAACAACACTGAAAACACACACACTACCTATGCTGTTGGTAGGTAATAAGGAATACAATTTACCTGTAATTATATTTTTAATTAAATTAAATGAAGTTTAAGTTTTTTAAATTTGTAAAAACCATGTTTAAAAAATTATCAATATAATTATACTATAATTTACAAAAATTAATGTAACTATTGCTTATTTTATTCACCAATTAAAAACAAAGCTTTATCAGCAAGGTATAAATATGATTAAAATAACATAAAATAAATGTACATATTTTTATAGTTGTATTTTTATTTTTTGGGCTGTTAGTATTGTATAATAATATAATATGCTCTTTATATATTTATTTTTTTATATCAGTTTAAACCTTAAATCAGTATTAATTATTTGAAAAAAAAAATACTTACTATTAACTGCATAATAGGTACTTCTTCGAAGTAAAAACAATAAAATATTATTACCTGTATAATATGATTCTTGACGAAGATCAAAACTTAAAAACGTCTTATAACACTATTCAATATAATTATTATGTTAAACGAAAAATAATAAAATAGTATACTGAGTAAACTGAGTAAACGCAATACGCATATTACTTAATAAGTGTCACTGCGGTCAGGACAGAAAAGAATATAATAATTATTTAGACAATTTAGTGCATCTGAGCGATGGGACCAACCGATGGCTTCGATGTCGCTAATGAAAGTGATTATACAGAATTTTAAGAGACATAGAATAATATAGTAATATAGAATAACTCCAATAATCCGTATTGTCGGCAGCCGATGAGTCGCGGAGACGAGGGGGGTATAGATAAATAATTACTAATAATATAACTATAAATACCATAATACCCATATAAGTAACCAAATAATAATCATCTGCCGTTTTCGTATTTTCCCCAGAAAATTTCCGCTGATATCATAAAAGTACAGTTATGCACATCAATGCTTACCTATCTGGCTATCTATCGTGTTACGTACGACCTTCTAAACAACTTATATCTCTATACAGTCTATACGGTCTACAGTGTCTACACTCAAATTTACATTGCTTTCGATCCAAAATTCAAATTTTAAAATACCTATATTATGTAAATTTAATATATATGTATTATGAATTAAGTAGTATAATATATAATATAAACTAATATTTACAAGAGCTAATACCTAAATATTTACGGATATAATTTAATCCAAATAAGTAGATAAATATAGAAATAAAACAACAGAATTAAATATTAATCTTGCAGACGCTGGACGCAACTCGAAAATTCAGAACCGTAATTTATTATAATATAAATATAAAAGAAATTAAATTTTATATAATATAATATAGGTATATGCTATATGCTCAAAAAAGTCTACGATCGTCGACATTATTACGAGTTGTACCTTGTGTAAATATCGCAGATGAAATTCGCAACTAATATTAGGTATTGGATATAAATGTTTTATTTTTATTTTTTTTTAATATGAATTATATATTCATATTAATTGGAAATAAAATATTTTTTTTTCAATCGGCTTACAATTAAATATTAATTAAAAAAACAAATGTACAATAAATATTGAATTTTTAAGATCAAATAATTATTTATTTTAGTACGTACAATAAATATTAAATTTTAACATTTTTCAAAACTCAAATTTCTATTTAAAATAAAATGTGTTTATAACAATGTTTATTAAATATTATTTAATGTTTTGATCCTAAACCTAATAAATAAAATATATATTCAATATTGTATTAATTTTTAAATAAAATATTTGAATTCCGATTAAAATCAAACATTTATACAACATTTATGATTGACAAATGCCGTGTGGGTAGTAGGTACATATATAATTATAATATGAAAAATTCTATTATATAATTATAGTAATTATAAATATAAAATATATTACTATATGTACTATATTTATATTATATATTATATAATTATTGACTAAACTATTAGTTTTAAACATTAAATAATTAATATATAAAGATAGTTTATTCATTTAATATTACATATTAAGATTCATTAAATGTAAAATTGCTATTAAAAATAAAATATATTTATAAAATAAATAGAAAATAAAAATAAAATATTAGTTATAAATATTGAATAAAATATGAGAAATTATAAACAAAAAATAAACATTTTAATATTTTGTTGATTAAATGTTAAATTTTAAGATTTATTCAACTTTTTATTGTCTTTAAAAATGAAATATTGTTAAACAAATATTTATTTATAAATATATAATATATTGGCTACAACGTAAAAAAATAAAACATATAATCAACATTGTATTAACTTTTAATTCTAAATATTTTAAAACCAATTGAAATTTAATATTTATTCAATGGTTTTGATTTGCAAATGCTGTGTGGGTTGATACACTTGTAACGATTGTTACAAAATTATTTATAAACATAATAATATGCAACTGTAGATACCTATTATATACTTACACGTCATATATATATTATATAGTATACATACATATTATATATTATATAGCATACATACATACATATATTTATATATGTATCTTAAACCAAAACATGTAAAATATATAATGCTGAATATCAATAAGCTTCTCCTGTGCTGTCTCATAATTTAACTATTATAAAGCTACGGCTAAATTGAATATGTAAGAGAAAGGCAGTTCCCCGCGATTAACATCAGCGAACATCAACTCCGAGACTGCTCCACAGCTTGTAAACGTTTTTAGTAGGTAAAAATAAACTTTATGTATTAATCAGTATTTGGATCAATCCACATTTATTTGTATCCCAAGTTGTTAACACTAATATGTGTATCCCAACACATATCAGTAAAACAACATTAATTTCATTTTGTCTGCAAAATCTTATATTTTTTATTTATATGTACAAATGTTATATATTTAAATGTTCAGGTATGCATTCATCAGTTAACAAGTATCAAATAGGTAGTGGTTTTAAATCCAATCACAGAGAAAGTATAATTAATTATTTATTTAAGAGTTGTTTTTTATACCTATTGTACGTCTGTATACTTGGTTGTTTGTGGACCATGAATGGAATTTTTATATGTAGTTGTAAGATCACCATGCAGTTACCATGACAGCTTTCTATTTATTGGACGTCATGGAAACAAATACTTTTCTGAAAGTACAGACCATGTGATATTGCTTGGAGATGGAGGTATGATTATATTTATATATTTAATGTACTTATAATTTAAATTTTTATTTATTCTTTAGGTAAAAGCCTTGAGAATTTTATTTTTGTAAGGTACCTAGTTATCTTATTTAATTTATCTTACTTAGTAAGTACACAATACATTAAAAAAATATATATGTATATACATTAGTGTATTAATTATTGAGGGCATATTTAACTGCATATTTTTAATTTTTGATGCATAAGTGCATATTTGATGATTTTTTAGTGCATGAAAGTCTGCTCTAATTATTATCATCATTTTTTGTACAATAACACTTATTATGTTATTATTATTATTTTAATTATATACATTCAGCGCACCGCACTACAACAATATTTTTGTTATATTTCTTTCAGATTTAAACGATTCCTGAAACTCGAGGTGCCACTCATAGTGGTCAACTGCCATATAATTTCTGAACCATTCCGGCGCAAACAATATTACTATTTATTATACATCCAGACACATCCTAGAGACTAGAGAGTTTCATAGCATGCATAATAATTTGAATTATTACATTAAAATAATTGTGGTATCAAAATAAAACTTTAAGGTACTATAATTTAAAGGTATATTATTATAATAATAATATACTTAATTAGGTAAGTATTGTGTTTACAGGGAGATAAATAGTAAATATTAGAAAATTTACAAACATTGTTTAAGTGTTTATTCTTGACAGAGCCAACAAAAATATTTCTTGTAGACTAAGCTGTTCAAAATTGGAACTAACCTTGAATAAGAACACATATTCATGATTTTCAAAATATAAAATTATATGAAAAAAATGTGTACGTGTATAAATTTAATTAACAAAATTAATTACATTGTTATAAACCGTAAATGTTATACATTACAACAATGTTAACAGCATAATATTGAAATATTAACTTTAAACTTTTAATACACATGGATTTTTATATACATAACATAAATGTCAAAACATATTCTAACCAAATAAGGATATCAAATTTAAATGACTCAAATATAATACAAATTGAAGCAGATAAATTGGAATGAACATTAATAAACCAAACATTTATTTTCAAATAACTAATCACAGTCATTTTTACATTTCTATGTTAAAAGTAATTTTTTTGCTTACAAATATATCATAATATTTACAATTTAAAATAAAATCAAAAGGGTCTTAACATTTTAATGAAATACTTATAACATGGTTTTAATCGATTTGTTTTTATTAAATTCAATTTGATAGTCTAGTATTTTTAGGGTCGGTGAAATCAAGAAATGGCAATTTTATATCATCAGGCAAAATGGATCCTCGATTTTTCATCCTACTTATTATAATACTTGATAATTCTCTTCTTTTTTGGCAGTTCTTAACAACTTCATCGATAGAAAACCAGTTTTCTAAATGTCGAACCGGTAAAGTGTAATCCACAATCGGCCTCTAAAATATGGTAAGATTTAGCATGTGCATTACAATACAATGATTAGTTAACTTACTTCAAAAAACCTTTTAAAAAAATGAATCACAAAAAGGCCACAATCTGTATAATTAGGTTGCTGAGGCAATTTAATTAACGCTCCTTTTATAGCTTGTGGACTAAAATCCTTTATTTTTCCATTATACTTAGCAATATATTCTTGTTTTAACCAATCACATAATGTAGCTGTGATTCTGGCACGGCGAACACCACCAGATAAAGAATCAAGAATTAAAATGCAAGGCCTAAAAAATAAGTAAGCTATTAATAGTAACATTGACTTAGATTAATAATGTAAATATTTTACCGTTTAACTTGTATTTTTCTGCTTTTTTTTGTAACAGCAACATCAGTTTCATAATCAACTCCTTGTTTAATTGATACGTTTGCCTAAAAAATATTTATATCCAAATTAAATAATAACAACAATTTTTTGAAAAATATTGAATGATCTAAATTATTTATAGAAAAAAATTCTTATAGTTGATGCCATATCAAACAACCAAAGATCTTCAGTGTTCGGGTCAGATTCATTACGACCAATAGCAATAGATTTTATTGGTGGCACTACATATCGACCTATAATTTATTTAGTATATATTATTTGTCAACCATCTCCGATTAAAATATTGTAATACAAGTATATGCTCATAATAATCAACACATAAATATTTAAAACTAAACGAATAGGTACTATAAAACTAAGAGTTTTTGTACATCATGCTTTTAAGAGGATTTATTTAATTTCATAATAATTGTAAATTCACTAATTGTAAAAATGAAATTAATGAAATAAAAAATATAATATATTTAAATTGTAAATATTTACCAGCATCATCATCAGGTTCATTTACTGGAGTTCCATCTTTCATATTAACTTTGCCCGATAGATTTGGAAAGCAGATTACAGCCATAAACCAATGTTGACTAAAAATAATAATTAATTTGATAACAATTTTAAGTTTTATTTAAAACAGATGATTAAAGTTATGTTAATTCTTACTTTTCATTTACAGGTATAAAAACAAAATCTTTCTCGAATATGTCTACATTTTTGGTCCATTTTTTTACTTTTTCATGTCTTATCTGTGATGCTGTGAAGTGTGCTGGATAATCAAAGGCATTAAATGATTTTGCCAGAGTAGTATAAAAGTATGTACTAAATACATACGTTCGTTTTCTATCTTCTTCACTTAATTTTTCAGTATACCAATAACTATAGTACAAAAAACATTTTTCATAATATAATGCATAACTATTATTTATAAAATTTGAATTGAAATCACTTACTTTAAATAAAATTCTATAAGAATATCATTAATGAATTCATTTGAATTCAACATCTTATAATCATTTATATTTACGGCTGAAGACCGTCCGCCTAAGCGATCTTCAAGTATTCTATAAAACAATATAAAAAATTAAAAAATAAAATTTGACAAGTCAAACAGATTTCAAACTTACTTGGTGTTTAAGAATTTTGTACTTTCAGGAATCACACAAGCTGAAATACATAATAATAATAATAATAATAATGAATTATTAAATAGTTTTGAATTGCAAAGTCTAAATAATCTTACTAGAAGTATGATAATTATGATCATGCATGATCCATTTCGTACTTGTCCTAAAAAAAATTAACATGAATTTTAATTCAAAAATATTATCGATTAATAAAATGTATTAATTTTAGTTTTATTTTAAAAATTACTGATAAGAGATTTGATATGGAGCAAATTTAGTAGTTTTAAAACATTTTTTTGTTTTCATATTGAACCTAAAAGAAATTAGGTAAATATTATAGGTGGTGATACTGGCACAGCTAAATTAGAATACATTCAACAATTTTAAATTTTATATTTTTATAAATATTGAAATAATTATTATAGCAAAATATAGTATAATATGAAGTATGCAAGTTGTAACTATAAATATTTTATTATTATAATAATATTTATATTATATTGCAACTAATAATATAGTATATTATTAATGTACACAAAAATATACATGTATAATGTTTTCAATAGTATATACGATATACCTATAGACCAAAGTGTACACAATTTATTATATAATTAATAATTAATAAATATAGATGCATTTATTTATCTACATAATTATCTACTAATTTTTTTAAAAACGCTATATTCAATCGTCATGCAGATGAAAATTTGTTCACCTAATTTTTTACAAATATATCAATGTTTCGATTCACGTGATGTGAAAGATATAATAAAGTATATTTCCAGTATAAATAAAACAATACTAATATTTCTATTAATCAAATAGTTAATTGAGTAAACAATAGAATAATTACCTAATGATAAATATGAAATAGCTAATAAATTCATAAACAGCTATTTCAATATAGTTGATACAAACATTGCTAAACAAATAAGTGACAATGGATGTGTGAAATTTAATCATACAGCTTTACACGTCGGTGGCTTTATTAATCACTCCGTGTGATGTGAATCATAATATAATTAAGTATATATATATATATATATATATATGAGATTAAGTGCTCATTAAATTTTTATGAACATGAACTTTCAAATGTTTTTTTAAAAAAAACTTCTAACTTTATTTCAATTCCTTCAGCTATTATTTACAATCTAGCAATTAGTATTGATTTTTTCCCTCAATGTTTTAAAAAATTGTTTTTATACCCTTACAGAAAAATGGCGATAAACAAAAATGCAGAAATTATAGACCAATGTATTAAACCTAATCCATTGTCAAAATATTTGAAAAAATGTTTAATAGGTAAGTTATTACATTTTTAAATAAATGTAATTTTTTTTTTCAAACAATCAATTTGGTTTTAGTTTAGAAAGGTCTACAACAGAAACTTAAATTTATCTTTACGACTTAGTACATACAATTTTCGATAATAACAACAACATACTAGGAATTTTTTTAGATTTAAAAAAGTCATTTCATTTCGTTGATCATAAAATGTTGATTAAAAGATTAGAAATGTGTGGCACTAGTGGAAAACCATTGGAATTATTAACTACTTTGCCGACTAATAGATAAAAGCCAAAAGGTATTAAAAATCGACATATGTATATAGTAATTCTCTAGTAACAAAACATGATGTCCCTCAAGGTACAGTCCTGGGTTCAATTTGGTTTATTATTTATGTCAATCGCTTATTAAATCTCAAAATAAATAGATCTATTATTTTGTATGGTGATTGCTGATGATATAGTAATTTTGATTAAAGCATAAAGTGAAAATGAACTATATGTATATTGTCTATCTCGTGCCTAATAGCAGTTAAAATTTGGTTGGACAATTATATGTTACAAACTAAGTATAATAAATCTAGTTATATGTATTTTTATTTGTCAAATACAACACTAATTTTTACAGAACCACTAGTTAAACATAGATTTGGATGTTTAAAGTTAGACAATAATTGTTCTTACATAGGCATTCAAAATCTAAGCTTAATTAAGTGTCTTGGAGTAAAAGTTGAAAAAATATTTAAATGGTCCTATCACATACAACTACAGCATATAACTATTAATTTGAATACTATATTTGTATGTTTTTAAAAATTTAAAAAAAAAATACTAAGTCATTTGTTAATATGAACAGTCTTCTTTTCTTTAATTACGGTTTAGATATTTGGACTGGAACGTCTGGAACATACAATACGCATCTACAGAATCTACAAATTCTAATTACTACAAATAGTATAATTAAGATAAGTTTACACATACCAAGGTTATATCATTCTATACACTTGTATAACAAATTTAAAGTATTGAACATAAAAGCACTTAACTTCAAGAATGTTTTATTACATTTACTTAAAACAAATGTCAATATATTTAAACTACATCATTCCTATAATACTAGATTAAAAATGTTAAGTAATTTAAATTGTATAAAAGTTAACAAACATATTGGTAAATTTAATACTCTTAATGTTGGAATTGATTTATGTAGAAAATTAAATATTGATATAACTAAATATGAAACAAAATCTATGTTAATCAAATACTTGTATGCTTTAGATCTTAATAATTTTAACGTTTAATTTATATTCTATATTACCTATTATATTATTTTTATCTATGATCATATATTCATATTATGTTTTAAAAACTTTAGATTTCTTGTTTTTATAAAAACGAACTGTTAATTTTCAATGTTTAAATCTAATTCTGTTCAAGTATTATTATGTATATACCTATATATATATATATATATTTTCTTTCTTTTTATTTTAACAGACTGTTGAGAACTTATCCGCCACGTCCACATGCTATGCTAAGTTAATGTTATTATATGACAAACTATAATACCTACCTATTAATATTATTTATTATTTTATTTCTATTTTAAAATATATAGTTATTATTACATCAAATTGTATTATAGCTAATGACTATTATTTATAACAGTTAAATATAAGTGTACTATCAACTAAAATGGTAAATAGTTCACTACTAATAATTGAGTAGTTTACCTATTACTAAATATTCCAAACATCAAAACTATTGCAAAATTACTATTAGAATTAAATAGTTAACTATGAGAATATTATTAAAGATAATAGTCAACTACTACGAATAAGTAGTCAACTATTAAAATTAGATAGTAATTTTTACTAAGGGACAGAAACAGCGTAGTAGCCCCTAACACTAACGTATAATAACAGGAAACCGATTATTATATAACCGATTTCATTATTGAAATACCGTGCTAATTTTTGTTAATACAAAATCAGGTCTACAAAAATATTGTGAAGATGAGAACAGAAGAACTCTTAAACAGATTGGTTAGATGGTTTAGAAGTTATAACCAAAAATATTCAAGTACTTTTAAGACCGATTTACGCGACAAAATATACCTACTACTTTGTTCGCGACAGTAGCGGCGGCGACGACAGCGCAACGAAATATTCTACTCTATAATATGTGTAGGCGGCGGCGGCGGGACAGTGCGGTCTCTCGGATTCCGGTGAATATAATAATAATAATATAGTATAATACATAAAATATAACACAATATAATACAATATATAATAATTATAATAATATTATAATTCCAACGATGATAGCTGGATTATTATTATTGATATATACATTTAAATGAAATGGAGACTTATTTTATAAAAAAATTATAGCTGATATCACACCAAAAACACATCGTTATAACACCGTGTAAAAAAAAAAGCCAAGTTAAAAAAGAATAATTTAGTTATTAATAAATCTTTAAATTTCGTGATATAATATGGAAACGAAGTAAAATGCCATTTTATATTAATACAAATATCTATGACGACAAATACGAACAATTGTAATGTTAAATACTTAGTCAACATATTGTTTATACATTATAAATTATGAACAATATTATATGGGTGACTTTATAACGCGGTATTTTTGATGTGATAAAATAAAACGTGTACATATACTCATAAAAATTAAGCTTATATTACCAACTTTTGTAATGTAAGAATGAGCCACAAGCGCTTCACACAAATTTAAAATCACAACTGCCAAGGTACACGTGCAGGTAATACGACAGAAGCTATGAAATAACAACCAGAGTGGTAAGCGTCCTACCCCTACTATAAAAAAGTAGCGTCACCTTGATAATCGTTTTTACTTCAGAATCGAACGTCTTTGGTCGCCTTTGTACTCGCGTGGTCGCCGACCACGAGCCGAGACTCAATAAAGCCGGAGCGACGTGGATTTCTTATCATATATACATTAATATTAACCACGTTCTGGCAGAATTTAATGATAATAATAATAATTATTGGCAAAACCAAAATTAAAGAGGAAAAAGGCTTTATACTAAATGTAGGGCCGAGAAATCCGATAGGCATAAAACTCGGGAAAAATGAGTAACAAAAAAAAGGAATAATAGATTTACACGTATACAAAATACATACATACCTATATATAATATACTATCTATAACCTAAACTATGCGAGCCGCTTTTTCGACACCCCTGATATATATACACAACTTAGTACATATCCACCGGCTCTTATGGATAGTCACCGGGATTATACAATAATAATTTAAATATAGCGATATTGATAATCGTGCTAAAATAATGGGAATAATGCAGATATTACAAAGATAGTGTTCTTCATAAGACCAATAATAATAATAATATGTAATAAAAAACTTAACAGGTAACCGGCAACGTTGAATTTGGAAAATATATACAAGGTAATTGATGTACTATATTATATATTGATGTACTGTATTAAATGTAAATACCTACTCGATTACGATCTTCTTATATTATAATATTGTATAAGTAATTACTAACAATTTAAATCTATTATTATAATTCAATTCCTCATGCTATAAACACGTTATAGTAATATGCATTGACCAAAGTTATCTCGATGTATAAATTTGGTACGTATAACATTATTAAAACATTTTAATAAAAATGTTATACGGCCTAAATGTTTTAATATTATAACAATTTATAAATATTTTTCATACATTCAAAATAATTTTATTATAACGTTTTTAACTCACTGTTATAATACATTATTAATATGTGTTTTTATTAGAATTCTTAATTAACTTTTAATTAGTAAATGAAAGTAGTCACAAAACAATCGTAATAATTAATTTAATTAATATTCACAATTTTATAAAACAAAACAAGTAAGGTTATCTTTAATAGTTTGTATTATAAAATATATTACAAATACATAATAATATATTCTAATTGTTTTAATGTTTAGATCTTTGGCCAGCTTTGCTCAGCCAAATGCTTGCGCTTGTTTCAATTTCTTTAAATGATTTATCTGTCAAATTTAGAGTTGAATGTATAGTTTCTAAAACAAAACAAAGATGAATTATACAATTAGTAAAATTGGTATTATTATTTTTTTTTTTATAATTATTTGGCCATATTTAAATAATTAACTAAAATTCTAAGGATCATTACATGATCGCCACATTATTTTAAAACGCAATTTTCCTGACTTCCATATTTATTCGAGATGTAATAATAGAGTAAATAAATATTTTGTATATCACTTATCTTAATTTGACTTTTTTTTTTATTCTTTAAAAATATTAATTAGCATTAGGTATGTGACAAATAAATTGAATAAAATAACTTAGTTACCAACTGATGTGTCTATAGTTTTATCAATTAAGAATAATATTTTTTAGATATTATAATTAGAAGTAATTTGAATTTATCAGTTAATCAGTAATTTCTTTAAAATATTACAACTTAAATAATAAATAGTGTCTTTACAAGTATAATACGTTATAAATTATAATATTAATATATTATCATTAATACTTATATATGTAATTATTAGACTTAAATTCAATCTAAAAATTAAAATTAATTTTAGCTTTAAATTTACCTAATTGAATTATACCTATCAGATTATATAATTATAATCCAATAATTGATATAATGAGTATAAACTTTCATTATAAAGAGGGTTATTGTAAATGAATGTCTTTATTTTTTGTTTTGACCATGTTCAAATATTGAACTGTATACCAAATAAAATAAAATTAAATAGATTCTTCCTTTAAGCAGTGAAGACAAAATAGTTTTATTAAACGCAGTTTTGGAATTTTTGTGACCCGGTTAGGTTTAGGCAGAACCCCACACGGTGACACATACCTACGTTTCATCAAATTTTATCTGCCTATTGTGCTCGCAGTTGCAATATTCTATAATATATTGCTATAGTAGTATAGTATATACATCTAGATGCCGATAAACGACCTTTACCGATTGTGCATTCCAAACTAAATATTCGAATACGTCTCGCCTATAAATATGTATATATATATTTATATATTCGAAAAAATTTGGATTGTTAAATATTTGACAATTTTTGAAATTTTTAGTGAAACATTCCATGATAATTGTAATATTGTATACATTTTTATATAAAAATCCATCTTCGTTAATTATTGTCTGTTTATAAAACCATTAGTAAATTATATTAATCGTAAGTTTTTAACAGCGTCTCGAGTATAACTGTATATTTTCGCCATTATAGCAATGTTATTAAAAATAAGACTTAGTTTTGATGTTATAGCCAGTGGCGGCTAGTGCATATGTGTGATGATGCCCCTACAGAAATGAACAATTTTTAGTACAAATATATTTATAAAATAAATAGGAACATATTTTAGTATATAGTATACCTATTATACATTAACAAATTAACAATTAAATATATTTTTAATTATTAGGTATTAAAATTATTTTCAGTTTTTTATAGTATCTATGTATATATAGGTACATATACATACATATAATCGTTACGTACTTACGTACCTACTCGAGATTTTATTATACGGGTGTATGGATAGATAGCATAGGTACATTGTGAATCGCACATATAAATTCCCGTATATGTTTCCCGTATGATTGTATGAACTCTGTAGGTTTAATAGTAGGTATTATCATCACGACGGCGCGGCAGCTATAGCAGCTTACGACGTGTTTATTTTTGTATTTATTTTATCATAATAACATTAACAATAATATTATATACAGGTACCTATCATGTCCTTATATAATAAAACGCGAAGGAGTTCGCTCGCCGTCCGTCAGCGACGACGCAGCAATTAATAGTGTCTCCCAATCGGAAAATTAGATTTTTATTATTATTATTATTATTATTATTATTATTGTTCCGGCTCGCCGTTCGGTTGTCAACTAGGTATCGTTATTCCGACCGTTATCAAAACTCTACTATTGTTAATTGCGATCGAAATTATTGAATATTATCGTGATTTTGTCGTTATTTTTCGAAAATTGTCCGTTCTCCACCGGATTTCTACCGTTTTTCTCGAGCTTTTTTCTCTCGGCGAGCCTCCCCGAGCCTGCGATTTCAAAGATCGAATAAGTACTTTAAAATAGTGTTTACTACTATGAACCTGCCGCAGGCATTCGTGGAGACGCTATGGTTTCCTCTCACGTTTTTCATCTACTGTGTTCAATACTCTGTTAATTACATTAGGTATATCGTGTATTTTTTTATTATTGGTCTCGATCTTGAGCCACGGATCATGTTCCCTGCCACAAGTACTGTGTCTGTTTACCCGGGATGTGTAATGTTTTAAAATAATTAATAATAATATTTTAGGTGAATTTGTGATTTAATATTTAACCATTACTCATGTTCAAGTGAACTCACATTGCTTTGATCTGTGTATCATATAATAAAGTTGTATTAAAAATTTATTTAATTATAGAAATAGTTTAAAATGTGTGAGAACAATACTGAGTGCGTTATGAACGATCCAAATAAGGTTTTTAGCTTTAGTAAATTGCACAATGGAAATTAGATTAACTTCATTATTATTAAGGATTTATCTTTAATTAATTATAATGTTATGCTTTAAACATTTTATGTTTTTGTGCACCAGCAAATGCAAATGTTTTATTATTGTTGATATTGTTTATTAAATAAAATACGGTTTGTATTGACTAATAATAATAATAATAATTTTATTTTACACGTTATAGGTACTACTTATATTATATTTCCTTGCAAATACTTTTTTTTTTTTTGTTTAAGAAGATACCTGCCCAATAAGACAAAAAATATTTTAATAATAGTGACTAAAAATACTACATTTATGTATATGTACCTAGAATAAATAAGTATAAATGTATTTAAATTATTACATATATAACTTATACTTTAAGACAATAACCAAATACAATAATTATTGCTATCAAAAACACAGTTAACTTTCATAGTATGAAATAAGAATACGGTGATTACTGAATACTTAACACTCAAATACGGCAATCGAGTTTAAGTGTTTTCACGAAAAAAACAACACCAAAACTTCGACGTCAGGAGGTCTGAAAATCCGTTGTAGGCGGATTGCAATGCGGATATCGATTTACATCATGTGATGACTGATAGGCGATAGCTAGACACTCAATTATCGTTTTTCGTATTTATTTATTTTTTACAAACACAAAAAAAAACCTGGAAAGCAACAGAACACGATAGATAATACACCGGTTTAGGTCTGATAGCTAGACGATCAATTACCATTTTTCGGAGCCTTTCACAACCCCCGGAGGTTAGGTTAACTAGAATTGTGACTACTAGACTTTTTACGATATTTTTTTACAGTACCATCTCCGACCAAGGGTATTCACTCAGTTCGAATTTCACATCAGAGCGAGGCACATCCGGCTAGAACTGAAACTTCTAGTAGACATATAAAACAACTAGATAGCGGACTGCACGATAAAATTGAAGTCAGTGGTCATATGCTAACAGGGCAATGTTTACAAAATTTTATATTATGAATATAAATTCGTTAATTGTATTATTATCAATATGGCGGATATCTTATCCATTGAGTTATTTTGTAAACATTGCCCTGTTAGCATATTATGGCCGCACGACTTCAACTTTCCTATAGGAATGTAATACGCAGTCCGCTATATGGTTGTTTTACATGTCTATGGTACCTATATAATACTGTCTAATGTCTATGAGCGTAATCATATGAAAAATAAATTTATATTGTGCTACGCTTCCTATCCTACATTTCGGGAGGCGTGGTGGATTCGAAATGTATTTGTGTAAATTTTTATTTATAATTTATGTTTCCTATTAATCCTAAATAAATGTATTATGTTATTATTTTATCATTTTAATTGTTTTCATAATGTATTATAGTTCTTAAATTTTTTATTCGCACTCCTGTGCCAACTACTACGAACTGCCACTGGTTATAACTATTTGAAGTCAGTATATGGATCAACACCAAATTGAGTTAATCTAATACACATTTGCACGTTAGATTCCGACTAAGGTTGGCTTGGTGTTGAAATAACAACACTAGTTTGTTAACCGTTCGTTGTGATAATCGCGTTATCGACGGTTGCTGAAGTGTCCGTTTCGATAACGGCGGTCGGCGGGCGTTACGAAAAAAATTTAATTTTCCGATTGGTAATTCAGTATACCTATCCACTCGGAATGACACGTTTTATAATATAAGAAGTAGAAGATCATATAGTTTTATATATTATACAATTTTATTCATAATATATAAATAATCTGATCTGATATCATACGTTTTTAATTATCATAGAATAAAATCGCGGCAAATTTAAATCGGCCTATCAGAGAACAACGGTCAAAAGCAATGTACAGTTTGTTATTATTATGCTCACCGTTTCGGAACACTATATGAAAAAACCATGAACTGTGAGAGCTCGGCACACCGGTGAGTTCAGCAGTTGTTCGAAAAATGATAAAGACCCGAGTGGTGGTAATCGAAAATTATTACCAACCGTTGTTACCAAAATTATGGGCATCGTTTCTTAGCCCTGCAATCTACCTTAGGTGGTATTGCATAGCAAATCGATGGATATTTACGTTTTGATCGTCATTCGTGAGCACCATAGACTTATAATATATAGACCGCGCGTTAGGCTCATTTGTGTAGAACACCTTGAAGCCAACATATTATGTACGACAGAGATCATTGACATGATAACGTATATGAGAGAGAAAGACTCTGACATTACTTTTTCAAGGAATTTATAACCAATTTATCCAATGATAACAATGCTCAATTCTTATCTATCTCGATGATTTTAATATAAATGTTTATAATATCCCTGAAAAAGGAATGTTTGAGTAGCAACGAGCCCCTTCCCCCGTTGACCGTCCCTGACTTCGCTATCCACATCACGGCTCGAGAGTTGGTCGGACTGGTCGGACGCCATTCGAATTCATTTGTGTTACGTCCGCCGACGCTGTTTGCTGTAGCTCGTCCATCGACAAGCGTCCTCAAAACCATCCGCTCATCGTTCCTGTGTGTTGTTCCAATTTTAAAGCCACCCGTCACGGACGATCAAAAAAATGGCAGATGTTATCAGCGTTCCCGCTAAAAAAGGTAATGATATAAAACGATTTCTAACCTAACGATTAATATGTTGGGTACCTTATGTAATTTATACATTACGACTATTAGTTATGACTAACTAAAATTGCCATTTAAGTAGGTATATTATTGTCAACATTATTTTATCAACTTGTGTTAGATTAGGTTAGGGTATCATGGTAATATCTTATTTATTTATGATTTTTTAGTTAGTTAAACTGAAATATGATGTACGATTGAGTTAAACTATATAGGGTAAAGTTATTGATTTTGAATTTTATTTATCATTTTTATAATAGTTTTAATAATTTTTAATTCATTTATTAAAATTATATCGTATAAAGAAAGGTAATTGCAATTATCTGATAATAAAAGTTATAATGTAATAAATATATTAGGTATATTAGTTATATAAATGACAAATTCATATTGGTCTAGACTTTGAGGAGGTAGTTGAGGTAATGGGATTGAGACTTGTGGTAGTCGGGATGCATATAAGCATTCCGTACATGAGCTCGGCACCTGTATTAATATCATGCTCTACGATTGGTTTATTTTAAAATACCGCCAAATAGGTTATAGTCAATAATATTATTATCATATTCTAAAATAGATTGACTTTATTATTAAAAATTATATATATTATAATTACAAAAATTTCAAATTCTAAATAAACAATTTATACTCAAATCTTGTGTAATATCTATATTAAAATAGTCAAGTACCTAAAATATATAAAAATAGTTATATGGTATATGAATTTAGGATAGTTTACCTTTTACCACCAATAATATTGTATGAATTTGCCATTTTTTATGTTTGTTTTACATTCATCTTAATTAAAATATATTAGAAACCAGTGAATTTATAAGTACGTGATGAAAAAATAGGCCTTAAATATATGAAATCAATTAATTATTTTGTGCTTTATATATTTCATACTATAAATATATTTTGAAATAGATCCTAGTCACCTAATAATTATTTATATATATATTATAAATTAAGTACCTGAAATATCATATTCTAAAATAAACAGTTATAATAACTACACATATTAATCCTAATTAGTAAGTAGTAAGTAATGCAAATCTAATACTAATCAATAGTTTAAAAATCACAAATCTTCCTTATAAATTATAATAATTTTGTTTAAAACAACGTAGAAGTAAAATATATAAAAATAGGTAGGTACCTATTATTATAAAGAGTAATAGTAGGTATAATATATATATTATTTAAATAATCTTACTTAAGATTTATTAAAACCAGTAAATGAAAGTTAAATAAACAGTTATGAAAATTTTTAATATAAGTAATATAAGTAACAGGCTTGAAATTTTCCATATAATATTTTTCTATCTTCAGTATCAATATTGTGTTTTTTTTTTCAAACAACCAACGCCAAACTGATTGACATATATGAAATCTACATAATAGTGACTTAGAATTTGGCCATACATATTGAATGGCCTGCCGTTCAGCCTCACTATCGTCTGTTAACAATTGTAATCGATATCCTTGTGAACAAAACGCTAATGGTACTGCCTCTTTTCGTAATTTAAACACAGCAATATAATCATCTAAAGATTGGCCTTTAGTGATCATAACTGCTAAAGGTACTGCACCAATACCACAAGAAGTAAGCATAAATGTAACTGAATGACCTTGTGAATCACACGATGCTGTGCTATCGACAAATGCAATATCTTTAGCTAACTTTAAATTATGTGCACGTTGCATAATGGGAGTTATTATTGTTATCCCAAAGGGATCCTCTTGAAATTTTACTATAATATTATTTTTTTCATATTCATACATTTTTTCCTCCAATTTCTGTAAACCAAATCATATGATAACTTAATAATGTTTTAATTTAACTGAAATAATATATTTAATTTGTGATTGATCTATTAATTTATATAATACAAACAATTTTGGAATTAATAATATATATGTTATTATTATAGGTATTACAATTTACAAATATCAAAAGTAATGAGCTAATAAACCTAAACTAAATCAAGAAAAATAAAATCCAAAATAAGATTATATATCATACCTACTATTACTCTTCATAATAATAGTTAGATACCTACTTATATTTAAAGTATGTTTGAATTATATTAATTAGTATAGGTGTATATATATTTTTTAAACATAACACTTTTTATACCATTGATATTTTGGGACATGAGTGAATTTTATTTTTAAATAAAAACCTATTATAATAATTTGTATAACTGTACTCTACAAACTAACAAAAACTAATCAAATAGTGACCAACCCTTGATTAGATGTAATTAGTAAATTACTTGATTTGATTAATAACATTTTGCAGTTTAGTATAGTAGATTAAAAATATTGCTTGAATAAATATAGGTATTTCTCCTTCTATCAGTTCTATCAATTGTTATAATGTGATCATTATTGTTTTAAACATATTATAATGCAAACATGCAGTAGGTATTATGAATTATAAACAATTGATTAAAATCAATGACTAAACATAAAATATCTAAGGAAAAATCATTTCGCATTAGAATTTTAAATTAAAAATAACTATCACACAATTAAAATTTAACATATTAAAATAAAATGAAGAAAGCTTGAATTTTTTTCAATTCAAAATAAATAATTTAATATTATATTTCTTTTACTAAAAATGTCTATGAAAATTAATATACCTTATTAACTTCGATTCCACTATGTGGACCTAGATTTAATTTTTTCCACTCATCATACCAATATCTAACAGTTCTATACTTAGGATTAATATGAGCATTTGCGAGTTCAGTTGAATTTATTCCATGTTTCAGTTCAATATTTTCTTCATGAATCCTAATGGATTCACTTATGCCAAATAATAATAAAATTAACAAGGTATTATTATTTTTTAACAGGTAGAATCCTAAAGTAATAATTAAATTCTAAATCCTAAATTAAAATAATGAACTATATGAAATACAATTCTAAAGTTATTAACAGTACCTATAATAATTTTAAAAAACAATAACTAACCAAGACCACTGTTAAAGTACTCTTCAAATTGGATATTTACATCTTTTGTTGGTCTTAAATAAGATAATGCCTCTCCAGAAACAACTGTATGGTTATGATCATTTTGAATTGAAACAACTGCTGGTAGTCCATCCTAAAATGTTGTATTTTAACAATCTAAGATAAATGAGTTTGGATTTTGGATGAAATTTAACTATCATAATATATTATATCATATTATATTGTACCAAATATTATATATCTATTTTAAAATATTACACAAGTCACAAATTAACGATACATTATATATTTATATATAATAATATTTACCTTAACATACACATCTTTTTTTTTGTATCCTTAGTAGAAAGTTTAAATAAAATTTCAATTTTTTCCTGGCAATCACTATTTTTTGATTTTCCTTTATTATTTTCTTTTGGTGTTTTTTTATGAAAGGAACTATGATGACATTTAAATATTTTCCTACGTTCATATAAAAATATTATATTTTATTAGTGTAGACATCATTATCATTATCATTAATCAATGTCACATTGCTATAATTTAATAAATAGTTACTTACCGACAAACAAATCTAGTTGACATTTTACTACTTACTACACACCAACTAGTATTTGTTTTCAAACTGTATGATTTAATATATTCATTTATATCAACTTTATTTACTAAATTGCCATGAAATGTACCTGGTTAATTTCTATCAAATCAAACATATTTATGATTTACAGAAATCCAGAATTATAATATAACTTTTAATTATAATATAGAACTTTTTCAATAATTAAAAATGATATGGGATTCAAAAGTTCTATGATAATAATATTTGTATTGTAATTATTGTATTTAAATATATATAAGACAATACACAGTATGCACCATGATAACATTAATACTATTATAGTATTATACTGATTAGTTAAAATTAACAATTAGTAGTTAGAATAATTGTTTAATTATATTGTCAACAATAGGTAGTAATTGTAAAAAGTAATAACTAACGATTTTACAATATTACTTGAATAAACAGTGTACTTTCCTATAAATAATATAGATATAACATTTTCATTTTTGCCTGACAATCACTATTTTGTTTTCCTTTATTATTTTTATAAATTTACTCCATATTTTTCAGCTCTATTTTTTCATACCCATAACAGTTCTATACTTACTACTTAGGTTTAATATGTGTAGTTATTATAACTGTTTATTTTAGAATATGATATTTCAGGTACTTAATATATAATATATATATAAATAATTATTAGGTGACTAGGATCTATTTCAAAATATATTTATAGTATGAAATATATAAAGCACAAAATAATTAATTGATTTCATATATTTAAGGCCTATTTTTTCATCACGTACTTATAAATTCACTGGTTTCTAATATATTTTAATTAAGATGAATGTAAAACAAACATAAAAAATGGCAAATTCATACAATATTATTGGTGGTAAAAGGTAAACTATCCTAAATTCATATAACATATTTATACTATGTTTAAGATTAAAACCTACATAATTAATACCTACTATTTCTCTTTATAATAATAGGTACCTATTTTTATATATTTTAGGTACTTAACTATTTTA
>NW_026083427.1:0-28003 GCF_020184175.1 Aphis gossypii
ATATATAATATAAAAATGAAAAAAAATAGGTACGTGTTGTATGCGATTTAATGAATGTTTAACGGTGCGTAAAAAACAATTTTTATTATAAACAATAAATATTTAAAATCGTTCAACAAAGTAGATATACAACGATATATAACATAAATAGGTAAATGCTATGTGTACGAGATAATGAAATTTTGAATTTGAAAAACATTTAAAACCATTTGACATTAACAAAGTAGGTATATAATGATATATAATTATATGTGTTTTTATTATAAAAATGTTTGCAATATTAATAAGTGGGAAATGTTAAAAATATTTATTATTATTATTATTATTATTATTATTATAATATATAATATAATACAATATTTGATCGGTTTGACTCTGTGATATTGTAATTAATTTGTACATCACAAAACATCTGTCATCTAAGCACCATGTATGTTTTGTACTACTGTTTTTTTTTTTTTAACATATATTATGAGACGTTATGAGTAGTATGTTTTGGTCGGTTCTGTGCCCCCCGCAAATCCAGGAGATCCAGGTAGTCCGCCCTCCCTATCGTGCGCGTGCCATAACCAGCCATGCCTATCGCTGCCGTACCCGGCCATCCCCCTCCATGCCGTGCCCGACCATGCTCCCTCCCATCCATTCCTATCCACTACATGACCCCCCCCCCCCCCGAAAATTATAAGTTGTCGAATTCAATACACTCAATACGATTTAGTTAAAAATTTACGGATATTTAAAATCATGTGCAGAATACATTCATTTTGAAAACAGTGTATTAGTTAATTTTAGTTTATTGAGAGTTAGTAGCCGATTAATAATATAATATATAACATAAATAAGTAATTATTGATGAGGTCTCATTATCTTTTATAGATGTGAAAAATGAAAGTGTCACGTATTCTTTCATATTTCATCTATAACATTTCAATACAGCTATTAACTCTACAACGATTTAAAAGTTATGGTAAACAAAGATAAATCGGATTTCGATGATAGTAGAAAAATATATAATAATTTTAAACATTGTCAATATTTTCAGTGTAATAGAATATACCATAAGATTTTACGATTATATTATAATAAGTTTTATAGAAATTGTTATAAATAAAATAGTTGTAATAAATGTATACACATTTCTTTAATAAAGTATATTATTACTGCACACTTCGATAATACAATAAATATATTTTTCCACTTCAGTTTACGTTATATTATTTTATTTAAGTATATATTTTATATAATATTAACTCTATAATATATTTATATATTTATATATACTATATCTTTCATAATACATCGCGACTTATTATTAGGTATATATATATAATTTAAATATTAGAAAACTTATTTCCGTCATTGCTCATTATATTATTGCTAATGGTCGTGTCATTTAAACACCGCTCTATATTATATTTTATTTTAGAATACATAGATAATTACGATTTAATAGGTTTAACCAGAAACATATTTAATGTTGAAAATTTGGGTATAAAATGACAGTTTAGTTGTCAGTATACTTCACTAATATATTACACTAGTAAGACCTACCAAGGCAGACTTACAGTTAATATAATATAGATATTACAAATGGTGAAGAGGCGAGCAGAAGACAAGATGAGAACTGAACATAGTGCTGATAAAAGATCGAAGAGGCAATCAGAGGAGGAGTTCAACATGGTAACTTTACAGAATAATATAATACACGACTATGATGTAATCGATATAATCTTTTATCGAGATGTCTTAAAAATGAAACTACTATACTTACGAAAACAGTTTATTAATTACGGGGTTCAATATTTAAATTATATACATCCTTTAACACAATTAAAATTATCAACTGAGCATATTAAAGAAACTAAACCTGATCAAAATTATCGATTATTACATTTATATAATTCCAATATGTTAATCGAAATTCAAAGATTATTACATCTAAATAAAAGTATGGCATTCAAATTTTGCAAAACGTTAGTGACATCATCATTAACTATGTTATGTGATATTAATTTAATTGAAAATTTGATTGATAATAATTTTCAAGAAAAAGGTCGTATAAATGGGGATATTAATCGATGTACATGTTGTTCATTTTATCATGATATCATTTATACTGAAAACTCTGTAAAAGATTTCAAATGGTGTTATCCATTGTTAACTATTCAACAATGTGAACAAATTATAAATAACTGTTTAATTAAAAAATATTTCTCTAGTATATAAGATAAATTGTATTTCGATGATAGTAGAAAAATATATAATAATTTTAAACATTGTCAATATTTTTAGTGTAATAGAATACCTATGTCCTATACCATAAGATTTTACGATTATATAATAAGTTTTATAGACGTTGTTATAAATAAAATAGTTGTAATAAATGTATACACATTTCTTTAATAAAGTATTATTGTTGTACACTTCGATAATGCCTACAATAAATATATTTTTCCACTTCAGTTTACGTTATATTATTTCATTTAAGTATATATTTTATATATTTATATATACTATATCTTTCATATATATATTATTAATCAGTTGCTAACCTTCCATGAAGTAAAATTAACTATTCTATACCCGATTTTCAATACCAACATATTATTATATTTTTAACTAAAATATCATATTAAGTATATCAGAATTTAACTGAACAAATAATACTATATTAAATCATACATTGGATTTGACTATAATATTTATTAATTAATATATTACCTATATTATGATTTTATCATGCCTGTTTAATATATGATCCACGATATATGTGTTTTATTTAAAATACACCTTGGAATAAATATCATACAACTCTATTGATGATTACCTATACGTTATGAGCTAGAACGAATATAAAAAAACAATTATCTACCCATGGTATAATAACGAGCTTGAGAAACGATTAACTGATATATTTAGTAAACTACCTATGTGCATTAATTATATGATACATTAGAAATGATAGTCTAATATTGCTACCTATTGAAAACATATGAAATAAATTTCACAGTAAAATTATTCATATTATTTATTCACTACAAGGTGTATGGTGTATGGCGATATGTATTTAAGTAATAATAACATTTTGAATTGCTAAAATATTTCATATCTACTTACCACGTTAAAATAAGATCAATCCAGTTAAAACAACTAGCTGGGCTGTTCAAACAATGATATATTATTGTAGGTATATTTATTTTAATTTATAAAGTAGAGCAATTTTGAGCATATCGTGTAATATAATACTATTAATACTATACTTAATATTATTTCAATAAATTAAAAATATAATGAATCATCTATTATAATAATAGCTTATAATATTAGGTATGGGATAGTATATGATAATATTTTAAACTAAGAGATGAAATTTAACCATTTACTTTAAAAATATTTCCATTTATTTTAAGTAGTTAAATATATAATGTTTTAATTGTTTTACTATATACATAGTATATATCAAGTAGACCTGTGTTTGTTATGCTTGCTGTGATTACATGTATAAGGTGGGGGGGGGGTAAAATAGAACGTTATTTTTTATTTATCATACTTACTAAGTATGATAATGATTTTGATCATTATGCCTAATATAATTTAAAACGAAATAAAGAAAAATATATAACAAGGAAAATGTGTTTGATATTCCTAATAAAAGACTTAACTATATTCATTTATGTACTGTGTAGTATAAGTTTGGAGACATAGGTACTGACTGATTATTGAAAACTGTAGGATTATTGATTTCTGATATAGGTAAATGAAAATACGAAAATATAATGAATAATTTATTATAATAATAGTTTGCAAAGATGCACCATCGTTATATTATTATTTATATATTAATATATAACTAATAACAACAAGGTGCTATAGAAATGTCAAGTTGTTATAATATTAATACTGTAGGTGATAATGTATAACATAGATATGTGATTAGGTATCTTAATCGTTTTGTTTACCATAACTTTTAAATCGTTGTAGAGTTAATAACTGTATTGAAATGTTATAGATGAAATATGAAAGAATACGTGACACTTTCATTTTTCACATCTATAAAAGATAATGAGACCTCATCAATAATTACTTATTTATGTTATATATTATATTATTAATCGGCTACTAACTCTCAATAAACTAAAATTAACTAATACACTGTTTTCAAAATGAATGTATTCTGCACATGATTTTAAATATTCGTAAATTTTTAACTAAATCGTATTGAGTATATTGAATTCGACAACTTATAATTTTCGGGGGGGGGGGGGGGGTCATGTAGTGGATAGGAATGGATGGGAGGGAGCATGGTCGGGCACGGCATGGAGGGGGATGGCCGGGTACGGCAGCGATAGGCATGGCTGGTTATGGCACGCGCACGATAGGGAGGGCGGACTACCTGGATCTCCTGGATTTGCGGGGGGCACAGAACCGACCAAAACAGATCCGTTTCGCCGCCCCCCCCCCCATATAGAAATCTAAAATTTTTTTTGCACTAAAAATTAGCATGGAATTAGCATGAATTGGCAAGATTATTATCTTAATTTGCATGATAATATTAAATGATACATTATCAATAAACTTTGGGGGGGGCTGTTGAAACGTTTCACCAGCCCCCCTCAAAATCGAAAAATAAAGATTTTCCGAATTTTTCTTTTGCCAATAATTAGCACGCAATTAGCATGAATTTGCACGCCAACTCCCGAAATTCGCACGCCCATAGTTACCTAGCAATCGGCCTTTATCTATTTTGACCGTTTCACCAGCCCCCCTCAAAATCGAAAAATACAGATTTTCCGAATTTTTCTTTTGCCAATAATTAGCACGCAATTAGCATGAATTTGCACGCCAACTCCCGAAATTCGCACGCCCATAGTTACCTAGCAATCGGCCTTTATCTATTTTGACCGTTTCGCCAGCCCCCCTCAAAATCGAAAAATAAAGATTTTCCGAATTTTTCTTTTGCCAATAATTAGCACGCAATTAGCATGAATTTGCACGCCAACTCCCGAAATTCGCACGCCCATAGTTACCTAGCAATCGGCCTTTATCTATTTTGACCGTTTCACCAGCCCCCCTCAAAATCGAAAAATAAAGATTTGAGCACGAATTGTACTTGCAAATTCTGTTTAGGTACTTTTTAAACTTGTGCTGATTATATTATATTAAATTAAAAATGGTGTATGATGTACTTATTTGTCTAAAAACAATTTAAACATTAATTTAAAGTAGTTTGAAGCGTTTTATTTATGTTGTTTGTGAGTCTAATAAATAAAACATAACATATTATTGTACCGACATTCTTTGAGTATAGTTGTCAACACAGTTACAACTTAAAAATTAAAAAAAAATGTTTTTAGGCAAGTTACGTTTTTAAAAAATAATTTAAAATTATGTAGGTACCTACTTACAAATGTGTGCATACAAATACTTGAGTAAAGTACCGTGAGTAAAGTGTTGCCTTGGTCATATTACAGTTTGACGTACCTTATATATATAGAATTGTTTCTTGTACGTATGTACATATATATGTACAAGAAACAATTCTATAGTATATCAAAATATACAATTTATAAAATTATGGCTATAATATAATATACGAGTATAACGTACATTAAAACAGCTGACTACCTACTCCTAAAACAATGTAATAACAGATAAAATAAAAAAAAACATTAAATAAGTATTCTATATTTTTATGTATTTAGCTTTTCAAACAAAAAAAAATTCATTTTTATTTAAACTATATGGTATAAATTAAAATTTCACAAGAAACTGTGGTCGTTTCTTTGACCATCTTGGGTTTTTTTTTTAGATCGTCATATATTTCCCAGTTATGGGGACCACGTTTACAATATGCAAAATAGTGACCTATTGACGATCTAAGTCGACTTAGTCCTTGACGATAACTACAGACACCCCGAAGCTCATAACTTTTTCCCGAATATTTTAGGACTTCAGGAATGTTTTTTAGTTGAATTTCCAGTTGAGGAAGAGCTTCTGTACTATATTCATTAACATTTTCTCCTAAAAATTAAAATCAAATTTTTAATAATTCATAATAAAAAATAATTTTAATATTTTGCATTACATCTATTTTATTTATTTATACTTTTTAGAAAGGTAGAGCTGGTTAACTAAATAATTTGATTTGTTAAAAATTTCTTTTTTTGTTTTTAATTGTAAAGATTTTAAGTTAAATATTAAAAAGTAACAAGTATGGTTCGTAATGATACCTTTAACATATATGTAAGATTTTTATATAGTTGTGTCATATTTATTAAAGTATGTTATAACGTTAGTTCATAAACGAATCATATATTAAAAAAATTTAAAAGTAACAACAAATTTTTTTTAATTTAAAATTTTTTTTTTGATTTTAGCATATTACTGTATTATTAAATAGTAGTACATTTACAGTTATACTTATATTATACTAATATAAAATTTCAAATAATATGGAAATTTAGGCTTATTCTTTATTCTTACTTCAATAATATCTATCTAACTAGGTTGATATGTAGTTATATATTATTACATTTAATTATTTATCACTTAAGTCAATAGTTATAGTTAATTTTTAAATAATAAACAGGTTATGTAGGTATTTCTAGTTAGGTACCTATTTTACTTTTTAAAAGATATTAGTTGTATTATACACTTCATATTATATAAATACTTATTCTATATATGCTATTACGTATTTTAAATGAATACATTGTATTTATTTATGTTATTTTGACCTGTATGGTCCTTATTAAAATCTCAAAACTGTGCATTGGCCATTGAATACATGAGCACTACATATTTTGGTATATTTAAGGTGATATTTAGATAATATTACTTATTAAATTATAAATAATACGACTATATTAAGTACCGTAATTTTAATTAATTGATTATTTATATTTGTAGCTTTTATTTCAGAAAAAATTATTTTACGTGGTATTATAATTAATTCACTGAAAAAATGGCTACAAATAATTGAAAAAACACTCTCATAAGGTTGAAATTACTTTAAAAAAAAGTAACTTGTTATATTACTCAGTAAAAATAGATCAAATTTTAACTATTTAACGCCCCAGCCTTTCTTTTTGTCTATCAAATCTTACCTTGCCAGTTAAATATTTCTATAAACAAATGCATTTTTGATTCTCTAACTGTAGTAGTTTTCTGCCCATTGCAGGGATTATTATGATCTTTTACATATCCACACTTTGAGACTTCAGTACTTAGCCTTTTGTCTATAAACTGTTGTAAACCATCTAATTTGTTATTATTTGAGTTGTACATTAATATTGTAATTGGTGTTTGAATTAGTTCACTTCTTTCACAACCTTCAATACTACACAAAACTGTATCAAATGCAGTAGGCAAATCGCATAAGAGCGATTGCAGTATATTTCCAGCTGTTGTATCACACGTAGCTAATGTTATACCATACGACATTATTTCCAGATTTGGTTGTAAATGTTTCATCTAAAATAATATACAACAATAATTTTACTAATAAGTACTTTACATGGTTTTATAATACATAAATTAATATTATTTATATTAAGTTCCTAAATTTATTAGTTAAAATTATTTTTATAAATTACCATTATTTCTGCTCTTGTGGTGTATGTCCTTGCTGTTATTCCATCTTTAACTAACCCAGCGACAAATTTGAGAAATACATTGGAACTCAAATCCACTTTACTACAGTATTCAATACTGTCACTGTAGCTTACCATTAATATTGATGCTATGGTGTCAAAGGCACAAGTATTACTAAGTATAACTCTACCTATATTTTGAATTGAACAGCTTTTAATCTCATCTGCACGTGAGCCATTTTTTATAATTGGTAGTGACCTGAGGTTTTTTGAATTATTCATCCGTAAATGTTGAAGGGTTGAATTCGGACAAAGGTAAGAGCGGGATTTTTGTAACGTTTTTGGTCGTCTTCTCCAACTTTCTACAGACATGTCTTCTTCCGTTAAAATATTTGCTCCTTCCGCATTACTATTTACATTAAACGAACACATACGGTTTAAGTCATCTGTGTAGTCAATGTAGTTTTCATGATTTAATTGATCGATATGGTGTATGTTATCATCTATGTGTTTTAATCCATCTTCTCCGTGAATGTCTTGTATTTGGTTCGGTTCATCTGCTTCGTAAATGTCACCTATTTGGTGCGATTCATTTGCAATAAAAATTTCATCTATTTGATCTAATGGAGTATTTAGATTAGTTTGTTGACATGAACGTAACAATGAAGATCCACGAAGAGAGGTGATATGGTTCTCAAGAAATATTTCCAAATCAGTAGGTAGCGATATATGTTTGAAGGTAGTATTCTTAATTTTGTTAAAGCTGGATTCGACCGCTGCAGAACTTGCTGTTTCACTTCCGTAACCAAATATTGGTATCATTAATCCAGACCAAAGTGGCAATAACTTAACACATTTAATAATTAATGGTACTAGTGAGGGCAAATACATTGGATTAATCCCAGTTCCTTCTTTTATAGTACGTTTACTCTTGTCATATATCTCTGCGGCCCATGATTGAAAAGGATTATTGTCATCATCTAATCCAGAAAATTGAAGATCAAATTCTTCTTCAATTAATTTACGAGCTTCATCTTCTGTTTCAGTTGCAGCTATAATGTAATTAAATTGTTCTTCGAAGTCTATAAATCCTGAAGAAGTTGCTCGTATAAGATGTTGTTTGTGTTTTTCACATTCAGTTGTTTCTCCACTGTGTACATCATTTCCATCCGTCTCGTTAGTTATCACAACAAATAAAGATAACAATAATCCATACATATCATTAAGAGATTGACACTTGACGAGTAACCCGATTGTTCTCAAGATAACTTCTCTGACTCTTCTAGAAATGGTTTTTAATGGTATCCACTTACTGGCTACCTTTATAAAATGAGCAACATCTGTCCTCACAAAGCATTTAGGGAGCCAGTGTGAGTTAGTAGGAAGATCTCCCAACAGTAAATCTGAACAAATATTTATATATTCTTTTAAAGATGAATATTGAGTAAAACATTGTACAATTGCCGATAATAATGCTAACGATTGATCACAGACGGTTTCTTTTGGACGTGGAACATCACTACTCACCCAATTTGCAAGCCAATTAAAAATTGAAATATTACTGTGACGCTCACTCAGCATGTTGGTGACAGTAAAACTATGCATTTTTTCATGATCATATACCAAAGCTTCATACAAAAAGATATGTTTTGTTTTAACAGTACCGATTTTTTTAAAGTTGTTCACAACACTACCAGTTGCATCTACAATTAGTTTTGGGTATTTATTTTGTCGACAATATCCTCGGTATAAATGTATTTGCTCAGCACTGTGATAATGCAAAAAATGGATTACCTCCCATATCGTTTAAAACATCTTTGAAGTCATCTTCAGTTTTCATTATTGCTAATGCCGTTAATGTATCTGAATGCCTTTTATTTTTTTGGCGCTGGCGATGTTTTATTATTCTCAGTGCTCCAGTTGGAATGATTGTAGGTTCTGTGTTTCCTAATTTCATATTAATATTTTTTTTTTAATAAAAAAAAATTAAATTAATAACGTGCATTATAGATACTTAAATAATTGTTTATTATTTCATATTTTTCTGTTTTAATAAACGTGATAAAAAACATTTTATAAATTTGTGTGTGGTTTATTACAACTTAAAATAAAGTCAGATAAATTATTTTATTTGTTTAGTGAAAAATACTTTTAAAATACATTTAAATACATTTTAAATATATTTTACAAATGCTTACGAAGTACTTGAATACAAATATAGGTATTTCTTTTAATTGTATACCTACTATATAACATTTATGTATATTGTATATTAGTACAGGTGTTACTACTTATCATAGATTTTAACAATTTTACAAATACTTATTGAGGGGAGGTGGTATGCGATTTTTAAAACCTGAAAGGGGCGTTGAGCAAAAACAGGTTGGAAAACGCTGATTTAGAGGTAAATACATGTTCAAGTATATTAAACTAATATTGATAAAATTATTAGATTTTCAATTTTTAAAAATACTAATACCTACAGATAAAATAAAATGTGGCATTTTTAAAATGTTAAAAATTTTGTCAAAATCTTGTGAAAAATAATTTGGAAAATACACCTTATGCCTCATGGTATAATCTAAGTACAAGTATTTAAATTTTATAACATATTAATATTATGTGACTTATAAATCACTTACCTATTTTCATTACCGTTCAGCTTCTCTTTCTCTAAATGTTTCGCACGACAATCCTTCGTTTAAAATTGATGTCAAAGCGGCTGTTTTCGCTGATCCTATAATGCGACGTTTTTTAACAGATTTGTGCTCTTCATTGAATTTTCCAATATAAGTGCAATTCATAAGCACTCTAAGAGTAATAAAATATTACTAATTACTAGGATTCAGATTTTAAGGTATTATAAATCACAAAAAAAGCGAGTAAGTGGGTACCGCTCTGCTGTACATTGGGTGCCGTATGGATCATTATAATAATAATAATAATAATTTATTCAGTAGAATAAAACGGGTCGAGGCCCAATAGTACAGATAGTAAAGTTTGAGTACAAATACAAAAGAAATACAATATTACACACAATATTACATACAATAAATATCTTATATGTATATATAATGTTTACAAAAATCTAAAAAGGAAAAATAATATTAAATGATAGGCAAACCCAGCATTACGTATTCAAATTGTTCATGTGAGCATTTATTATCTCCTGTAAGGTTAACGGAGAACGTGTCGAAATAATGCTTCAATTTCAAACTTTGGGGGTGGTTTCCTATAGCAAAATGAATCTAGTTGGTGCATTGGGGAGGTCATTATTTGAATTTCCCAATAGTTTTAAAAAGCACCGAGAAAAACCAAAAAAAAAATTAAGGAAAAACGGGGATTTTTACGCAAAACCAGTTTTCGACCAAATCGATTTTTTTATATGGTTGTAATTCAAAAAATAATCACTGTAAATACTTGAAATTTCACAAATTTTATGTTAGTGTTATCTATATACAGTTATATTTTCAAAAAATTTAACTTTTTTTGAGTTATTTATAGACCATAGAAATTTTCGATTTTTAAGAGAATTTTTTTTTGAAGTGTCAATAAAAAATTTTGGATGACCAAACATTTTTGAAAATTAATACAAGGTTCCTTATGAGTTGTTCTTATTGTAGCTAAAAAAATTAAAAATCGTTTGTCACATTTTTTTTTTATATGTTTATAGTTCAAATTTTTACGAAATCTCTCGAAAACGCAAAAAATTGCAAGTAATTTTGAAGTTGAAAAATCATAAAAATTTTTGTGTTTATAACTAAGGATTAAAAATACAACATTAAGTTTTCCATAAGTTTTCCTAATATAGAGCTATTTATAGACAACTGAAAATTCCAATTTTTCTGAAAAAATTTTTTAAGTGACGATAACATTTTTTTGGCCTAATAAAAATACTCGAAAATTTAATACAAAGTTTCTCATAAGTTACTCTTATAATGATTTAAAAATTATAAGAATACATAGGTATAATTTTTTTTATTAACATTTAAAGTTCAAATATTGACAAAAATTCGTCAAAATCATGAATAGTTGCAAATTATTTTGTAGATATAATTCATACAATTTTTTGCATAAGTAGCTAAGAGTTGAAAATTTAATACA
The DNA here is from genome assembly GCF_020184175.1 of Aphis gossypii. Classification (NCBI taxonomy): domain Eukaryota; kingdom Metazoa; phylum Arthropoda; class Insecta; order Hemiptera; family Aphididae; genus Aphis; species Aphis gossypii. The sequence goes on from NW_026083427.1 coordinate 11,697, forward strand.
AGATTTTTCATAAGTTTAGCTTACATTAATTATAAAAAAACTAAATTTTGGTGTATTCAGGCCATTAAAACATAAACCACCTTTTCACTAACCACTGGAAATTATATCCTAGGCTGACAAATCATCTCCGTTCAGAATCGTTTTTCTTATACAATGATACCTATCATTGGATTCAATTTAACACTCCTATAATATATAATAATGACCATGCGGCACCTAATGTACAGCAGAGCAGTACCCACTTACCCACTTTTTTTTTTTTTTTTTAAAGGTAGGAAAGCTTATGAAGAAACTTGTATTCAATTTTAAAATCTTAGATTTAGGCTCAACTTTTTTTTTTATTTCTAACAACAAAATTTTATGAGAAACCTACTTGTACTAAATGTTCAAGTTTTTTGATCGAGTGAAACATTTTTTGATACCTATAATAATAGTTGAAAAAAATTAAAAATATTTTGAAAATTATATGGTGTATAAATTATGTAAATTTGGTAGCTATACATTTTTTCGAAAATCGGTTTTGCGTAAAAATTCCCGTTTTTTTTATTTTGTTGTTTGTTTGAATTTTTTTATTTTATCTCCCTAAAGACTAACACATAAACACATTTCAACCAAAACAGTTGCAGAAGTTAAAAATGAAAAAATCGTGTCCCCAGACAGATAAAAATCATTGTTGTTAAGTATTATTTTAGTTTTATTTTAATTGATTTTTTTTAGCGATCGATAACGATAGACGCGCGTCTGTGCTAGCTATGATGAGAAGGGACCCGCACCGTCGCGTCGATCATTATCGATAATATATATTGTATATCTATATAGACCAAGTTGGTCAGATAAGCTTATTATAATTTTGTATTCTTGTTTTTTATATATATTTTAATAATATTATATTAGTCTACAGTCGTCTATGATGCGTCGTGACAATTATGTCGTCCCGTCGCTCGTTATTATTTTATATGATATTAATAATTATAATATGATCAGTTAAAAAATTGTAATATACGTAAACGTAATACAGTCCACGACGAAAAATATTTATTTTATTATATAGTTTTTTAGCAACCCAACAATCATTATCAAAATCGAATAAATAATAATAATAAATATTTTATTTTATAAAATATAATTCCACCCAGAAAAAATAATTAAGAAAAATAAATCTTTTACATGTTCATTCTCTTGAAGAAAACTTTATTTCAAAAATTAAAATACTGTTAGCGTCGAAAAAAAACAATTTTGAAACAATAAAAATATTTGTTGATCTGGAAAATATGCAGGGTACCTCGCGCAACATTTTGAACAATAAACTCAAAAATTAAATATTGTATTAAAAAATTAAAATTATTAAAATTACCTATAATTTTATCTTTATTTAAAAAAATTACCAAATTAAATATTTTTTATACCAATAATTTAATATTATTCATATTATCATTACATCTATAATATAACGTTATATTACATTTTTAAATTTAAAATAATTGGCATTGCGTAAAATTTCATATCAATTTCATCAATTTATCATATTTTATACATAAAGAAAAAACAAAATACATACATAGTAGTAAAATTATTAATTTATCTACTAACTAAACATAATAAAAAACAATCAAAAGAAAAATGTTGGATCATCATCTTCTTTTAATTAAGGATAAAAACCCTACCAAAAAAATTACTATAGAATAATTGATATTCTAAAATTATAATTTTATAAAAATTAATTTTTGTGTAGTATGTCGGAAATTCGTTCTAAAATAAAAATAAAAGGTGAAACTATGTACCTAGTAAATTTTCCTTTATTACACACTTTAGATAATACAATAATTATTATGCATTATGTATTAAAGTAGGTAATTGAATTTATTCAAATACAGTCCCAGATAGCAAGATAACATTTTTTGATTGTTTATATGTTATTATTTTTATAATGATGACATTATATAATCATTTGGATGTCATCATATTTTGATTAAATAATATGATATTAATGTTTATATATTGTTGTTTGGCCACCGGTTTGAAATTAAATGGATATTAAAAACGAAATCATAATATATTGTTATTTAGAAAATGATAATATAATCATATAATTTATTATTTTAAAAAATATTATTTCTCAAGTACTATTATTATACAAATTTAACATTAATCAAATATTTATATTTTCCATTGTATTAATATATTCTGTTTTCTTTTATCAATAATTATATATATATATGCTAAACTGGAGGAGGGATTAGCACCCCAATTTTGAATCTAGCAATCATAATTTTGCAGTACTCATTATTAATTAACACCTTTATATTATTGTTGATAATATTAAACACATTAATTTTGTGATTATTTATTATAGACAGCTATTATAATAGTGGTGGGGAGAAGTGAAATCACTCATTGTGCATAATCCATGATTCTAAAAGATTAAGTAGATGACGAAAATAATAAGGAGCTTCAGCACCTCAAATTTTTCTATTGAAATATGCCTAATAATTATTTGTTATTATAGAAAGGAAATAATAAAAACTCAAGACTACCCAAATTTAAATCACTAATCACTTTATTATATTATAATATATTAACAAAATTATAATATAATATAATACAAATAATAATAATATAATATATAATATATAATAATACATAATATAATCTAAATATAAAATCAACTAATCTAAAAAAATAATATCTAATATACTATAATATAATATAATATATTATTATTTATAAATATATATATAATATAATATTCATGAATACAATTTAAAAATTTGCAAAAACAAAAAAATAAAAATAAAAATACTTTATTGGTTATTAATCATAAAATAGTTAACTAGATAATTAAATGATGTTTCATTAGATGGGGTAAGTAGATTTTTCTTTGGCTCCCTAAATTTAGCTCCAGAATAAATGTTTCTTATAGGAGTTTCAATGTCAACAGCATCACTTAATTTAAATTTTTTTCATTTGTTTTATAGCACTGAAAATAATGATATTTAAGTAAAAAAAGATAAAATAAACAACTATTATATAATATTAGTTAATATATATTGTAATTATTGTATCATATTAATTATTCCTTATATATTTATTTAAAAAAGTAATGTTGTACTATACTATATATTAGCATAATATCACAATTAATAAATACATAATATAATATAGCAATATCAATATGGAAACAAATTTAAAAAAATACTAAATTATTTGGCCTGGCGGCTGGCATATAAAAGTAGCACCAAGGCCAGATTTATGGGAGGGCCTATAGTTGGCTGCAGCCCAGGGGTTCCAACAATTTTATGATATTTTAATAAGTAAACAATACACTCTACCTAAGGGCCACCACATACCTAAATCCGTCAAAGCACAGTGAATTAATACTGCAAGGACAGTGGCGTATTTACGGGGGTGGTCCAGGGGTACTGGACCCTCCAGAGAAAAAAAACCGATACATATTATCCTTGCAGTATAGTAAAGTAATAAGTATAGAAATTGGTATTCTATGTATTCTGACGACAGTTTGACGCGGTCCCGCGTAACAGCCGTTTGAATCCAAACGGCATTTACGCGGAAATCCGCCGATTACTTCTCTTACCAACCGCCAGGTAACAACGGACGACACCGATGCGCGATAACCGCGCGCGGACGGATCGAACCGGTGACACCGCGCACCGGACCCAAGACAGTCAGTCTTGTGATCCGCGTCCTAGCACCCACACACACCTACTCGCCTAATATATATTTTCAGCTTCACATTTTTTTTGACTCCATCGCCAATTGTTTTTTTTTGTTTTTTTCTTTTTGTTCTCTTCTTTTCAAAATTACGTAGTGTAACGATAATAAAACACCACCTCATTTTCCCCAAATTGTGCGTTCAATTATTTATTTTGTTTTTCCTTCACGTCTCACACCTCAGCCATCCCGTCCTCATCCATCAACCGACGTCGTCGCACTAACAGGCACCCCGTCAATTGGCTCCCCGAACAGGAATCACCGGTAAGTGAAACATTATATTACTTTACCCTAACTACCTCCGGCAACGCACGACGAAAACGTGGTTTGCAGGCTATAACGGAAAAACCCGCGTTACGTAACATAACCACAAAGAACGTAACGATAGCCGCGCCGCCTGACTTACGGACGCCCGTTCTCACATCTCACCGCGCGCGACACTGCAAACACACGGGGATTAGGATAGGTAGGAACGCTAGAGCGCGACACGGTCATAAACACCACCGCAACACCACCACCACCCGCCCAGCGTCACCTCGCGAGTACCCGGAAATAGCCACCACGAAACCGGACCACCGCCGCGCCGCCCATAGTGCCGCCGCCGCCGTCCCGAATCGCGATAGTCGACAGGAAACACACACAGCCGCGACTATCACTACGGAAACCGGTTTATTGTGATCACCCGGCAGCACAACAACAACGGTCACGACCCAGTGACCTACATTCGTACGTAAATAGACATCGATACGCGGTCACACAAATCGAGAGAACGCGATATCTGCTCTACCGATAACATCGACACTTATAAATTTTCTTACTTGAACATAACACCGGACAGCCGGACGTAATGGCAGGAAATTTTTTGAGTGAGTTGACCGCAACGGAGCTAAAGTACGAGTGCAGGCAACGGGGGCTATCGGAAGGAGGCACGAAAGATGCGCTCGAAATCCGATTAGCAGACCACCTCACGGGAATGGGGATACAGGCAAACTCCGTCCGGTTCCCCCCCATGGAAACCGATGGGACAACCGGGACCGGGACAGACAGTAACCCCGCGCTCAACGCCGGGCATACGGAGTCGGTCACAGACAACCGTACCCCCACCCCCGTGCCTACAAACACAACCAACTCCACACCCACGTGTACCACACCCATACACACCGCACAACAGGCCACGGATCTAATACTGTCGGCCCGTGGCATACTGAAAGGGGTACGAGAAGCGGCGCAAAACGCGCCGCACACGGCCGGGTTGGACGCACGGCTAACCATGCTCGAGGACTACATGGCCCGCTTTGCCGAAGACCAACGTCGCTTAGCGGAGACAATGCGTCGCCTCGAGATGGGTATGTCACGTCTGACACCGGAAGCACAACCGGACGCACCCGTGCCAACTCGTCCCCAACGCACAACGTTATCTGGGCAGCACCACGAGCACGCCGGACGACCCGCCCACAGATAACGCACATAACTACACACACACCGACACACCAAACATCACGGACTGCGGAGCGAGAGGACCCGCGCTACGCGAATCACCGTCCGCGGGCAACCACCGCGCACACCGCAACGTCCGTTTCGATAACACGTCGTCCACCCCACACACCGCCGCCACCCCACACAGCTGCGTATTACAACAGTCGTTTATACCGTATGACGAAATACGCACAGTGAGATACTCACTGCCGGAGTTCCACGGAACGACGCCCGAGGACCCGGTACGGTTCATACATAGGGCCGAAGCCACTCTGTATAATACGCAGATAGAACGCACGGGCTGGACGAGCATTATCGAACCGCAGTTAAAAGGTGCAGCCAGAACCTGGTGGAACACCGTCAGGCTACTGGACTACACCTGGGACGAATTTCGTGCGAATTTTCTAAAAAAATTCAACAGCATGACAATTCAGTCCCGGCTGCAGGAGGAGGTAATGACCGTCCGGCAATCCCCAACGCAGTCGCTATCGGATTTCATTTCGCGCAAACATCAATTAACACGTCGTATCAACAACGGACAAGTACCGGTGCTAGCTGAACCACAGCTAGTACATACGATAGTTGGACTAACGCGAAAGAAATACCGTACGCACATTTTACTGCAACGTCCCACCACATTCGCGGACCTAAGCCTAATAGGGGAAATCATGGATACACCGGATGATTCGCCCAAACCAGCAGCGTTATACACAAAACCCGGACGGTCGCGTACACCACAACCACCACGGCAGCCGCGAACGCGGGACAACACGCCCGGCAGACCACTACCGCGCGACCCGTGCAGGCACTGTGGCGGACCGCACTGGAATAGCGACTGTCCCGAAAACGCACCGGCTTCGGGAAACGCCAGATGAGTCGGCGGACATTTGTCCGCACCGCCGCCTCACACACACACACACACACACGATCACACCCACACAAACAATGCTCGGCAACGCTGACGGGGATATAACCTTCAGACGCACATCGACACGCTCGGCGTCATCGAATATATCGCCCTCACACACACACAAAAATTCGGTAGGTAGTAGGTCATCATCACCACACACAACGACCCCTACTGCGGAATTTTCACGTGCGCCGTCGGAATGCGTGCGTAGTTCAGAGGTAACCGGAACGGACGCCCTGGTAATGGCGGTACACACCGCCACCAGGGACACCGAGTTCGCGGTTGAGAACCAGTTACCCAACTACAGCACACACCCGTCGTCGAATGATGCTAAACGAACACGCCCCGACAAAATTCCGACCCCCGCGGTCGAACTCGAATTTAGGTCAGGCTTCGTAACAGCACTACTCGACTCACAGGCACAGAAATCATACGTAAGCCCGAACATTGCACACACACATGGCACACCCCACCACGGACAACCCACACACGTACGAATGGCGGACGGACACACCACAGTAACAAGCGGTACCGCACATTCGAAGCCAGATTAGGTGACCTAACGGTCACTTTCATTTCACCGCAGCAATAATGGACACATTATACTGCGACGTGCTCCTAGGACACGACTTCCTCGTAGACAACGAAGTCACTTGGGACTACACGACGAGCACTATACACCTAGGTACACATAGGAGGACATCGGCGTGCTGGAAAGGCCGGACAGCCACCCCCCGCCCGACCGCAGATATCGATAAACTATTAATACACGGTGACCCACACACACGCGCGAAAATAACCGAAGTAGTTCGCGACTACCCGGACGTTTTTCAGCGGGAGGGTTGGGCGCACCAGATTAATCGAACACGACATCCTCCTTAAGAACCAAACACCAATAGCGCTAAAACCATATCCCTATCCGCACGCGAAACAGGTAGAAATAGACACCATGGTACGGGATATGGAGCAACAGGGACTCGTGGAACAAAGCACCTCCCCGTGGGCGGCACCCGTCGTTTTAGCGAAAAAGAAAGACGGAACGCACCGACTGTGCATCGACTACAGACGGCTTAATGACGTCACTGAGTCCGACGCGTACCCGATGCCCGACCTCAATACGTTGATACGGCAAATGCGAGGCGCAAAAATTTTTAGCATTTTGGACCTTAAGTCGGGATACTGGCAAGTACCTCTTAACCCAAAAGCGCGAAAATACACGGCATTCCGGACACGTCGGGGTCTATACCAGTTCCGGGTCCTCCCCTTCGGCCTCAAAAACAGTCCCATGACCTTTGTACGTCTTATGAACGAAGTCCTGAGGGGATATCTGGACGAGTTCGTCCGCGTCTACCTAGACGACATAGTGGTGTTTTCAAACACCACGGACGAACACCAGTGTCACCTGGACAGAGTTCTAGAGCGTCTACAACGATACGGGCTAACTTGCAACACCGAAAAATGCACTTTCGGATCGACCGAAATCGCATTTCTCGGACACCTAGTGAACACCGACGGGATAGACAAACAACCGGAGAAGCTAGAGTGCATCATGCAATTTCCCCCACCCACAAAAATACGGGACCTACGGAGGTTCTTAGGCGTCTGCAACTGGTACAGCCAGTTTGTAGACAACTACGCGGACACCATAGCACCCCTAACGAATAGGCTCAAACAGGGACTAAGTGGGCGTGGACCGAAATCGAACAGGCAGCTTTTACGAAAATAAAACACGCGTTGTGCGATTCGCCGAAACTATCGACACCCGATTACGGAAAACCATTCTGCCTACAAACCGATGCTAGCGAGATAGGAGCAGGTGCCGTACTTTTCCAACGGGGTGACAGACCGGAGGAAAGACGGATAATCGCCTACGCTAGCAAAAAGTTTAGCGACACGCAGACTAGGTACGCCGCGGTAGAGCGCGAGTGTCTCACGATAATCTGGGCGACCGACAAGTTTAGGCCATACTTAGAAGCCCGCCATTTTGACCTATTCACCGACAACTCGGCACTCACATGGCTCCACCGGGCCAAAAACACCAACTCCAAGTTAACCAGGGGGCGCTACAACTGGCCAACTTGGATTTCACCACCATACACGTGCCCGGCGTACAGAATGAAGCGCCGGACATGCTGTCCCGCAACCCAGCCCCGGGCCCCCCGTAGACGAGGACCTCCTCGAAGAGCGACTAGTAGGAGCACCAATCACACCGCTCACCACCACTAATAGTACGCCGGTCGACAATTTGTTTGCCACCGCGGACCCGGGAGACACCACTGGCGGGACCGCCATTTCACGCGCGACGCTCGCAGCCTGGCAGGCCGACGACCCCGAGACGCGAAATTTGGCGGAGAACGAGACGCCGGACGTCACGACGCGCGACACCGGACGCACCGTAAATAAAACCAACAAATATGTTGTCACCGACGGTCTCCTACGAATAAATGTGCGCGGACACACGCCCATAGTCGTCCCGCGCACCAAAACACAGAACGTGATATGGACATACCACGATCACGTCCTCGCAAACCACCCAGGCTGGAAGGAAACGTATAGGGCAATAAAACAACGGTTTTACTGGAAAGGTCAAAAAAACGACGTACGGCTATACGTTAAGGCGTGTCACATTTGCGCGTGCACCAAACCACTAAACAGGCGCGCGGACGACCCAATGACCGCCAGAACACCCCGCCACCCCTGGGAGGTAATTAGCATAGACCTCATGGGCCCCTACCCACGCACGAGCAGGGGAAAACAATATTTACTAGTCGCCACGGATATGTTTAGTAGATGGACCGAGGCATACCCACTCGGAACAGCCACTACGAAGACGATAACCGAAACAACTCGAAAGAGAATTTTTTCCCCGGTTCGGATACCCCCGTGTGTGCCTAAGCGACAACGGCCCCCAATTTGTAGCGAACGATATGCGCAGCGCGATCGAACGGTGGGGAGCCGAGGGCTGGACAACCCCGACATATCATCCGAGGGCCAACCCGTCGAACGACGCAACCAGGACATAAAAAAAGGATTGCGCGCCCTACTCGCCGGCGGCAACCACAACACGTGGGACGCCAAAATACCACCCATATTATTTTCGATTAGGAACCGACGTAACGACCAGACAGGATTCCCCCCCTCGGTACTCGTCCTCGGCAGAGAGATGAAGCGGCCGGGCGAATGGGCACTGACGCGGTCAACGGACAGCCCGATCGAACAAATCAATGTGGGTAGGGAAAGCCGCGAGAGACACGTACTGGAAATAACACCTGCGACAGGTGACCAGACGTGTACGGCCTATACAACAGGTGACACGGTGTACTACAAAGCGCACCACCGTGTCGAAAGCACGCCAAGTTTCACGCCGTTTTCGCACCCAAGTGGTGGGGACCGGTAACACTAAAAAACACGCGTAGGCAAAGGTGTGTTCCTAACAGACCAACAACCGCCACGCAAACTCCACGTATCATGTTTAAAACGCGCGACACCGCCGCTAGCAAGTAATAATATATAAGAAATTGCCGTATATAGTGGTAGATATACATATATGGTCGTCTACTTCTCATATGATTATTTTATTAACCATATCTTCTTGTACCAACCACACACAGTCGAGCAGCCAACCGCAACATGGACCAGAGGCAAAACCCCCTCCACCAGGCCGCGGAACTGTTAGAGCGCAGCCAGCAGCTACTGCGCACGGCAAACGCCGAAACCCCCCGCGCAACAACGGCCGCACGGGCGCGAAGGATGCCCCTGGAACAGCTACGCCGGGACCCGGTGCTGTGGGCTGCCTACAACCGCGGGTGGAACGACCGCACGGCGGCATTCCGCCGTGTGATGGACGAGCCACCCGTGGAAACACACCGGTCCCGGAGCCCGAGACGGCACGTGCTACCAGCGGGTATGCCGCGACCGCCCGCGATTCCCCCGTCTGCGTACCTTTTCCGACCCCCTCCCCTACCCCTGATGGCAACGCCAGTACCCCGGCCGCCAGCGATCGTAACAGCGCCGCCAACGACAACAACAGCGACAAGAACGATGACGACAACGGCAAGACCGACGACGACGGTAGCGGCACCACCAGCAAACAGAAACCGCCAGCGAAACCACCGTCAGCGAAGGAACGCAGCTCGGCTAGCCGATTTCAAGGCAGCGAAGAGGACCACCGGGGAGGGGCCGTCACAACAGTTCCGCCTACAAAAAACGCTACCCACCACCAACCCGCCGCCATCAACCGTCACCCCCAACGGCACCACGTCTGCAGACCAGGGAGGAAACGACCCCTAGTCGCCGAGGTAACAACCCCGGAGGAAAACATGCCTACCGGAATAGTTGAAACCTCGGAACAACCAGCGCCCACCCCAACACCTCCGGAGGATATGGAAATATCCCCGGAGGAAGAGGCGGAGCTGCTGGCAGACGTGGACGTCGGCCCTCCCGAGGACGTAGACATGGAGGCCGTCTATGATAACGCCATCCGGGGTTATCTAGACGGACCCACACCACCACAACCGGAGTAGACACCCGGGACCACGTCCGCTGTAATCAGCTGGAATACGTGCCCACTGCTCCGGAATAGTGCCCGCACCGAACAACCACCGCCCACACCTATCACCCAACCGTTGTCGGCCGGAAACCCGCCACCCCTGGCGGTTTGGGGGGGAGCATGACGCGGTCCCGCGTAACAGCCGTTTGAATCCAAACGGCATTTACGCGGAAATCCGCCGATTACTTCTCTTACCAACCGCCAGGTAACAACGGACGACACCGATGCGCGATAACCGCGCGCGGACGGATCGAACCGGTGACACCGCGCACCGGACCCAAGACAGTCAGTCTTGTGATCCGCGTCCTAGCACCCACACACACCTACTCGCCTAATATATATTTTCAGCTTCACATTTTTTTTGACTCCATCGCCATTGTTTTTTTTTGTTTTTTTTTTTTTTTGTTCTCTTCTTTTCAAAATTACGTAGTGTAACGATAATAAAACACCACCTCATTTTCCCCAAATTGTGCGTTCAATTATTTATTTTGTTTTTCCTTCACGTCTCACACCTCAGCCATCCCGTCCTCATCCATCAACCGACGTCGTCGCACTAACAGGCACCCCGTCAAGTTTCCGTGTTACAGTAAAATATAATGTGTGATAAAGCCATAAAGGCAATAGGTAATATATAGTTCTCATAGTTTATATAGGTAAATTATTTAATTATGTATAAACTGTGGATCCCCCCCCCCCCCCGAAAAATGTTGAAAATATGCTACTGTGCAAGAAAGTATATAGAATTATATATTTCAAAGGTGAACACAATAAAAACAATTTACATTTACAATTTTTTAAAACTAGACTTTTTATCGATTTATTAGAAATATTTTGTAGTATTTAATTATATATATCCTATGCAAATTTAACTGAAATAATATTTAACATAATTAATTTTTGTTTAAAATCTCATTATATATGGACAACCACTTACTGGTTATTTATTTTGCTGTTGTTTATTAAACACATTTTGATAAAAACACAGTTACTCTACTATAGTAATTAAATTTTTTAGTATTGACAAAATATAAAATTAATTTTAAGTGTAATAATAATATTAGCTAATATACATATATTTTTAAATTTTTATTATATTTAATTAAGTTTAACTAGAGAAAGAATAGTTGGAAATTCTATTTATTCTAATATAACAAATTCTCACCAAATATAACTGTACATGTAGCCAATGTATAGAATACTTTCTTTTTCTTCAAACCTTTGTAGCTATACTTCTCGAGTAGTACATCTTTAAACAATTGTCTCATTATAATACGTACAGTACTGGGCAATGTGTTACGTGAAAATCGTTTGAGCTCTGCAACCTGGACAGAATTTTCAATTTATTCTTTAGTTTTAATTTATAAAGTTATTAATATTTATATATAGATAGTATATTCAAAGTTTTATTTTTACCAGTTTTAATCTAAATTCTTTATTAGTTGTAAGTTTTCTTTCAAATTCATCTAGCTCATCTTCAGTTTCTAATGGCAGATTTGACAGTTCAGTTTGGAATATATTTTCAGTATTTTTTTCTAAAGATGAATTTTCAAATCGACTTGGTTCCAATAATATATCATACATTTTATCAACCTTCTCATTTAATGAATTAATATCATATTTGATATTACAAATTGTTCGGTTCATCTTTTGAAGCAATTCTAAATTGATTAAAATAAAATTATATTACCTAATACATTCATAACATTATTATTAAATTTAATTTATAAATTATTTACCATAAATTTTTTCATTATGTTCAGATACTTTTGAATCATTAGAAGCAGATACTGACTGCTGCAAATCTATTTTAGACAAATTTGAAATTTTAAACGGCGATGATGCTGTATTGACTACACCAATGAAAGATTCATCAATAAAACGTGTCACCCCCAAGACCTAGCAAAAATAGATCAAATTAAAATACACGAATTTGATGCAATTGGTTTAGTACTAGGAATATTATTTTCAAATATTAATATAATATCAATGAATTAATTACCAGTTATTTCTATTGTTTTATCCGGCATAGAAATTGGACTCATCATCATATTGCATGTTTTATTGAAATTTATTTTTTTTTTTACATCAATAACAGTAGTTTCACAATTTTTGGATACATTTTAACTATTAGAAGGTGATATTGTTGAAAGTAGCTTTATAGCAGGAGAACTTGGAGTACCTTGAAAACAATTTTCAAAACAATAACTTTTTCACAATATACTAGCATAAACATATATATAATATAAATAGTGCCTTCCCTTACAATTGGATTAATATTTTTATATAATTATCAAATTGAATAGTTTTATAAAATATATTTAATACTTGTTGAAATATTTATATCCATATTTTGTTTATTTTATCAATTATAACTTACCAGATAATACAAGAACACTGTCTGCTGGAGGATTTAAATTTGTTTCTGTCATTTTGAAATTGTCATCGACTAAAATATATATTTTTATAATAAAACTTGAGAAAAAAAATTGATAAATTTAGCAGTAACATAAATTACCTAACCAATAAATCACTTGAAGATGGACTCCATAAAACATCATTTACTTTTTGTTGACATTTGTCTCTTTTTTTAGGATTTAATGTAGATTTCATAGTTTTAGTTTCTGACTTTTTTGATGGTGTATCATTATTTGTTGATAAGTCAGACGTATACTCTGCCTTTTTAGCTTTCTCTCTAGCTATAGTATAACTATCTAAATGAAAATAAATATATTTTCGTTATAAATTATGTTAGGTTAATAAATATATTATAATAAGCCTCAGGACTACAGAAAATATAGGTCATTTAATTAATAATTTCAATAATATGTTCAAAGTTATAAAGTAAGTTGTATACCTCTATCTTTTCCCAATTTGCGAGCCTTTAAAAAATCAAACTCAATTTCATTTGGTTTAACTCTTTTTTGAATATATTTTTTTGAATTTTTTTTTGGCCAAGCACATTTATTTTTGTTTAGCCAGTAGGTCGGTACCACTTCAACTGATCGGTCATCAATAAATTCTACAACTGACCACATTTCAAATATCTAATACATTCACAATTCACTATAGGTATACAGAAACTAAATACAATACCTACAAATAAATAAGAATATTATTAATTATATATTGTCATTGAAAAGTTATAAAAATGAAAATAATCTATTTTAGATGAAATTAAGTAGACATATAAATATAATACAGATTAGTTATTTTTAGTATAACCAGACAAAAAAAAAAGAAAACACATACTAATATATAGATAGGTAATAATTATATACATGGGTATATTAATAAAATTATGATAAATATGGGCTCAATTTTAAATATAATAGTAATTGGTATAATAATAAGTACTTAAAAAATAATTTAATACAGTATAATTATGATCTTAAAACTTTTTTACTAAGTTCCTAAATACTAAAAGATGAATGAATAATTGGTAATACAATTAAGTCATTATTATTAGATGGTAAAAGAATCATTTTTTTTTTAATATCTTTAATATTTAACTTATGAAAATTATTAGATAAATTTTTAACAACATAAATATCTAATTCGCTAGATTTTATAGGTTTGATAAATAACTCATTTTTTTTGTCAAATATTTTACAAATAAGGATCACTTCTTCTGAATTTTCTTTCTGAATTATGTTGAAAACTTTTACTATTTTGTTTTCTTGAGTCAAAAAGTACGAATCTCTTTCCAGATGTGTTTTAATAGTCATGTTTTTTAATATCAAAGTGGTAAACTGTTTTCCTTTTATTGAACTTGATAATGTAGGACCACGGGTATGAAGTCCGGAAAAATTAGGAGCACAATTTTTAGTTTTTATGTTAGACTTTAATAAACAAATTTCCCTATATCTTTTGATAACTTGTTCTAAAGGTTTATGTGGTTTCCTTAACATTCTCTTTAAGCAACCCATGTAGTTTTCAAAGGGGAATGCTGAACAATTATCTAATGGGCCAAATTTATCATAATCATCACTTAAGTGTGTTAAACCATGAATGTTGTGAGAAATGAGATAACGACCATAAATTATTTCAAAATCTTTCACAAAACTGTCTAATAGTTGACGCGCAACATTTAAGTATTTTGAATGATCAGGACTTAATAAAATAATCATCGATATGCTTAAATTAAATAAATGATTCCAGTGTTGATGTTTCAATGTTGGTTTAGTGACTATTATGCCATAATATAGTAAAAACATACGAAATTCTGTTGCTTTCCACCTATTTACTTCATCTAGATTCCTAGGTTTTCTTACAAACTCACAAGGCATTTTGTTTTTAATAATTTGAATATAATTAGAGATTTCTGTTATCTTCCAAGAGGGATAACGAACTTCATTGGGTCCTTTCATCCATAAAAGTATTAGTTTCCGAACAGTCCCTAGACATACCAAGTGCATATAATCAAGACTGAACCCAGTCGTTATATTAAAATTTGGTAAAGTTGCTAAAATAGAGATATTTCCAATATGATGTTCCTCTTGAGTTTGCAAAACATAATTATCATGAGTTCGCTTGGGTGGACAATTAGAAGGTATGGTATATGGAAAACAAATTCTATTAGATAAATATTGTCCTTCATGCTCACACCTAGAGCAAGAGAAAAAACCTGAATGTCCTTTAGTTTTTAAAATAAAAGATTTTGCAGGCGCATCACAACAAAAAACATCTATAGAAAAAATATACTTTTTATTATTTATATAAACACAACTTTCACTTAATACTTTTGCTTCATCAACAAAATCTTTCAGAAAATCATTACTATCAATGGGTTTTACTTTCCCACAATAAATCCCAATTGGAAATACTTGATTTTTATATGGTCTGATATATGCAAGGATAGGCCAAAATTGTTCAGGACTACTTTTAAAAATTGGTAATCCATCTATTCCAACAACAATCTGAATCATTTCTTTATCAAAACAATCAGGGATATTTTGTTTAATTCCATTTAAAATACCAAAATGATGATATTTTCCTGGCTCAACAACACGACAATTTGAAGTGCATAATGTGTTTGTACTTAATATAGTTCGCGAATCAATAGGCAAAGTTTCAAAACATTTATGATGTTTTAATAATTTTAATAAAGCATTAAGTGAATTTTGAGAAATGTTAAATTGAACTGCCCACTGAGCAATTAAAGAACTAAATAATGATAACTGATCAACATCATTAAAATAAGTTATATCTTCATTATCTGTGTTATCCTCATTAGAAGACAAACTCGATGATGAAGATTGATTCAATTCTTTATAATATTCATTTTCATTTGTGACAACAGTATTTGTTAAGACAGAATCAATAGCTGTAGAGGAAGTTGATGCATCATTATTAGTAACAAGAGTATTATTTGATTTCAGAAAACTAGGTTCAAAAATTAAATGAGATGTTGAATTTTTTTCAACATTATTTAATACCATAGGAATTTCTACCTCCTCCTGCACCCTTCTTCGTTTTGACCGGTCACTTAAGCAATACTTTTTTTGTATGACATCCTAACCTAACCTACACAAATGATAAAAGTTCATCAACATAAGTATTATTACTATTATTGAATGAGCCACATATTAATATCATAATTATTATTATAAATAATAATACACTTTTCAATCTTCAATGTAGGTA
>NW_026083428.1:0-27796 GCF_020184175.1 Aphis gossypii
CATATTACCTATGTCCTTTATAGATATTATTAATATATTGCATTTTACTAATTTGGTTTTTATTTATAAAAATTATAAAATTAGTATTCTTATAAAACACTAAAAATTTCAAATCACAATTTGCATTTATTATTAAATACCTACTATTATCTTATTAGTTAATATTCCATATTAGGTATAATCGTTTAACATTTTTTTGAATGTTTTTAATATTCATGTTCTGTGTAAATGTATTAATAAGGAACTATCAGTTTTATAATTATATACAATTATAAAGGTTTTACATTTAATGCAATTTTAGAGAT
This sequence comes from Aphis gossypii, assembly GCF_020184175.1. NCBI lineage: Eukaryota > Metazoa > Arthropoda > Insecta > Hemiptera > Aphididae > Aphis > Aphis gossypii. The sequence goes on from NW_026083428.1 coordinate 306, forward strand.
ATACAATTATAGTAAGTACTATAATTGTGTTGAATATTGATGACTACGTGAAATTGGCTAAAAGTATATTATGTTATATTTTAATCTCATTTGTTTGGCCAAACATTCCAAAAAAAAATGTACATAATTTTACCTAATATGGAATTTTTTTATATAATAAAATAATATTAGGTACATAGGTAATCGTAAATTGTATGTTTCAAATACGTCATGTGGATATATATGATGTACCTACAATAATATAATGTAGGTATAATATATACTGTCGTTTTTCTTTGTTTATCTTACATACAGTAATAATTTATTCATTGTGAACCTACCAATAGGTACGTATAATAAAAACAAATTGCTTAAATAATTTATCGATATAGAAGAAAAAAGTTTAAATTATCATCAAAATAACTCCCACGTGATACTTTTAAATATACCACTAAATCAAATGAAAGTGTTCCGTCATACTATTTATTAATTTACCTACATTAGAATATAAATAGTAGATATTTTTATCCAAATAAATACATTTATGAGTATAAGCATGAATTATGTCACCATGATTCATGTAAAATTATCTTGGATTATTGATAAAATATACATCATAGAAATTGTAATTATTTACTTTAATTAGTTAAATAATATAACTGGAAATATGTAAGTATTAACATTTTGAAAATAGAAGTCATGATTAATGTGCGATAAATAATTTTAAATGTTGTCAAGTCATCGTATTAAGTTATGTGTACCTATAGGTGTATTAGAAATAAATTTGTTCATAGTTCATAGCTGTTATATATTATTATATATCTTTGGTGCCATAATGTACTAATAGGTCATAATACATAATCAAAACAAAATATACCTATTAGTTATCTAACTGTGTCAATAATTATAAGTTCACAGATACAATAGCATTTACAAAACATAATACAAGAATTCAAAAATATTAAATATTTTAATTTGTCCATTTTCAAACTCAAAACTTTTACATGAAATTAATGACTTTATCTCGTAATCTTAACAACAATACCTAAATAGTTTATATACTTACCAAATGTTTTTGTTTTTGTTTTTGTGATTTTTTTTTTATTAAATTCATATACCTACGTTTAAGTCTATAATTATTGTAATAACAAAAAAAATATTGTTGGGTTCATCCCGTTCAAAAAAATGAAAAAATAAATAATTTGAACATATGTTTGATATACCTATAGTTATGATATTATCATCATTAGAATATATTTATTTGCCCATCATTAAACGTTCAATGATTACAATAAATAGATCAAAAGTAAACATAATATACCTCAAATTATCAGACAATAGTAACACGAATGAAACATTTTTAAATATTACACTCTAGATTAACATTTGTCTAGAAGTGTTTAAAATTATACCACAGTAAACTGAATAAATTGAGAAATGTTGTAAATTATAATAATCCATAGTGTAGACATGCTTGACACATTTTAAAACTATACTACAATAAACTGAATAAACTGAGAAATGTTATAATAATCCATAGTGTAGATATGCTTGACACATTTTTAATTGTATATAATCATCAAAATTTAAATAAGACTAACAGTAAGCTTCTTTATAAATACATGTTTATAATTATAACTAATAAATTTATAGTATGACAAGTCGTAATTTGCGTGGTGTTAAAAGTACTATATTAAACAGACTGAATGAAAACGAGATTTGTTAATTTTATTTTCAGAGAGCATAAAATATAAAAGTACAATTTAGTACATACAAGAAATTATAAAAGCAAATCTTTACGAGTAATTTAAATGAATTATAATATGTTTGCATAACAGTGATTGGTACACAAATCATAATTTATAGTATAATATTATAAAAAGATAAGATTAATACTATGTATATTTCATTAATTTCAAGAAGTGATCTAAGTTTTTATTAAAAACTACATTTCGTTACGTAAACCAATATTATTTTTTATGATTGACTCCTCAATTAACAACCCATTTTCTTTTTAAATAAATGTATTAAGTCGACACCAAATACAAAGTAAATTATTAATATAGGTACATCATATACAAGTATTACTAATATTTTTCCGTAATCAATAGTAGGTATACTGATTTCTACATATTATGCACAAAGAATTAAACAAAGAATTAAACTGTTGGTGTTGGTTTAGCTTGTTGTATATTATTATGTTATTAGCCAATTGAAAAGGTTACCAAACTATGATGCATCTTATGGATGGGTATGTAATACTGAAATAATTATCATTATTCAACATACCCGATAGATTTTATGGAATTCCATGTAGATGATTTAGCCATGGATAAAATCTATTTAGCTCAACCTTGGGAATTGGATTTCCATATTCAAACGATAAATTCGATTTCACAGTTGATTTTAAAGTACCTATCATTTATTATAATAACATATTACCATCCGTGAGAGATCCGTTTAGGTTATTATCATTTTTATTATTCTTGAAATTATTATATTATTATACTGCTATGAGGTGACAATTGCAATATTTTTGTGCTTGCAATTTTATTTTATTTTATTATCAGGCAACTATATGTGTAATGTTTAATATTATATATATATTTCCAATGGTAGAAAAGTACAATTTTGCGCATAGGCGTGTACCTTGACACTTGACATTGTGGATAAACTGGTTTTCGGCGGTATTCTTCAGAATTTTTGTGGACTCATAATATACACGTACGACTGAGGTTAGAAGGAACTAGAAAATTATATATAATTCAAAAATACACACACTAATTCTGATAAACAAGAAAAATATCTTCAAAAAATATACGAATTAACGAAATACTACAAAAATACAAAATTTAGCATGACATATCATTAATAACGTGATATAAAATGTATAAATAGTTAAGATCTCTAACATACTATACATCATTTATTTCTCACTTAATATTTATGGCTTATTATATAACTAAACCAAACATAAAACAAATATATTTTACATAAAAAAAAACACACTTGTATAGTTTAAAAAACTTTATGAAATGTGTGCAATAGAGCAAATTACTATTTACTTTATAAATGTTAATACATGATATATGCGACATATGCCTAAATCTATTTAAAGATAATTTTTTATTCATTACTATAGTTTGATATAAATTATATTCAACGTTAATATTTTGATTATAACTTATAGTCTATAACTAACGCCGTAAATTATAAACTCCGGTATAAATGTATAATATAAACAAGACATTTTTCATAAATCAACTACAGCTAGTATTCCTTTTATTAACTTGAAAATTAAAATAATTTAACTTCAAAATTAATTATAAAATAATATGTTATATTCAATAATCAATTTATATCGTAACAAAAAACATAAACAATGATAAAATAACTTATGATAGATACGTTGATTATTCTTAAAACACGCATTTTTGATTCTCGGTGGTTAAAGGATTATGCTATTTACGTTTAAAACTTTAAAATATCATAATATATCAAATAATATTCAGGGACTACTGGACTGAATTATTTAAATTTAAGATTCACTTGGACAACCCTAATCATTAAAAAATAATAATATCATTGTATTATTATTATTATATAACTTAGCTGTTAGTCAGATAATACATCATGGCGTCCAAAATATGACGATGAGACGATGATTACGTTAATTGAAGCCAATTGAGCTATTAAATATTTCGCATTTCGCGAAATAATTAATATAAAATATTTAAATTTTAAACATAGTAACTGCATAATAAGTACATTAAAATGCACTTAATATTATTTAGTGCATTGATAAAAATATTTTAACTGATGATTGGACAGTTAGGACATGTTAGGAGGATTACTCTACCACCAAATTTAAATTCTATTAAATATGATTGATGAATGGTGATAATATATGGGGATTTGTTATGTTAACATTTAGTTTTTATGTAATATTTTACTTTCTATGTAAATAACAGGCGTATTAAGTGCAAAGATATATTTTATTTCCATTTTAACAAGTCATGCGAATCATGGGCTCAATGAACTATCATGGGTGCTCAATCAAATTCGTATTGCATGTTTATACTAATGCATAATATGGTATACAATATTTACTATAATTTAAACTATACATGTGTAAATGTCAGTGAAATATTTAGGATTTCTTTGAGGTAGAATATATGACTAAAATTGTCGTTCCCGAACATCCCAACATTTCATTACTTACAGTCTACGGATAAATGAGTGATCAATGAAAAAACAAACGTAACTATAATCATAAACATAAGCTAATAAGAAAAAGAGAACGGGCAAGAAGGAAACATATCTTTCTTATCTTCTCTCGTAAATACGCCACTGGTGTAAATATTATGGGACAGACAATAGATTATTAAATATAAGACAAACCGAACCAAACTTAAAAGCTTTTATTCGAATACAAAGCAAATTAAAAAAAAAAAAAAATTGTATTTATTAATTCATGTTAATTTATTTTTCATTTTTTTTTTTTTTAACATGATTATAATTTAATTTATATATTGCGTATAAGTCAAAATTAATAATAAATATAACATAGTAAGTTCCAAGTGTACCTACCTAAATAAACTGTACATTTGAACTAAAATATTAAACATTCGGTTAGATCAATTTATTTTCAATTTTAAATTCGTTTTTCAAACTAAACCAAATGTTCAGTTTATTAATATAAATGAATAATATATATATTATAATATAATATTATTATGTATGAGAAATAAATAATATCAGCTCTCATCTTGAAGCGCCCTTCAGTTTGCGTGTTTAGGTACTATTAGACTATTCCAGCAATGCCAAGATGAACATTAACAATATTAGTAATGTTACATTAGTTATATTCATCTAAGACCATAAATTATATATTAGGAACATATAGAAATAGGAAACCAAAGGCTTAGAATACTCGAAGCAAGTATATCTCACCTTACTAATTAGTATTCAGGTAAATGAATCTTATTAATCTAAACTAAACCAAGCAAAGGAATGATTTGAATATTTTGAATATTTCGAATTTACGATTTAATATTTTTTTCTCGTGATTATTAATTTAGATTCTCAATGGATCGATAAAATTTTACAATAATTATGTCTGCTTTTTAGCACTTTTCTTGGGTCAAGGTACTTTTAAAAAATAAAAAAATTATTTTTTAAGCTCCAAGTTTATAAAACCAGGAATGTAAAATGAGTAAGATTAGAGAATTTTTCATCAAATATTTATAAGAGTATCATCTACTAGGTGAAATACAATTTTCATTTTATTTTACCTTTCTTTATGCTATTTATTTGAAATTTAAGTAACATACCTATAGATCTAAATATTTATCCCTTTTTTCATTCTTTTACTCATAACATTTTCATTGATATGTATACTTGTAGATAATGTAATAGAGTTAAGCTCACTAAAGAATTTATTTGTTTATAATGTTTTTATTTTGTTCGGAAAACCCTTTTTTTAAATTAGAAAATTACATGTGATAATTATTTATCTATTGATTGTAAAACAAAAATATACGTAAAATATTTTGTGTCTAACAGATGTAGAATATTTACTGTTTTTAAATTTGAAACATTTATTATTTTCCTAGAAAAATTCAAAAAAACATAATTAATGTACAGCTAAATTTAGAATTTAGGATTACCTACTGTATATTTATTGTTTATCTCGCAACCAAAAATTCATTAATTTAGTTTAACTTAAGGTTTAGTCTGTGAAAATTTGGACTGTTAATACACTCGCCTGATTGAGTTGATTTTTTTTTATCGTGTAGTACTGTAGTTCACTATTATCTATATTCTATACTGATGATTTTAACATATTAGTATATGCTTTATTTTAGTATCGTTAAAAATAACCTAATAATAAATAATCACAATAAAATTATCGGACGCGCCGTGTCAAATGAGTAGTGAACCGGACAATTGCTTGTAATAAATTTAAAACCTCAGAGACAAGACGGAACACGACGCAAAACGTCTACACGATTGCAGGTTATAAATCCAATCCCTGACCCACAGACGTCTATTAATTATATAATACACTCACGTAGTAGTATAATAATAGAGATCTATGCCTCGACCGCGGTCTTTGTGATGTGTATTTGTGACATTATAAAAACATTCCGCAAGGAGACCAAACGCTATTTTTTAGCCCACCTCAAGGTGAAACTTTCACCGTGAAAGCCGAGTGGCTTATTGGCTTTATAAAAAGGGGCGCCGGCATACACCTTACATTTACGTGAATACATGTTTTGTTTTCAGATTTCAACGAAGCATTTGATCAAAAAATAAAAGTTAAGCCCATTAATCGCGTTATTAGAGCAAATACATTTTTGAGATATTTCGTTCACAAACAGAGATTGTAAACTTATTTATAATAATATAAATTATATAACATCGTATTAAGTTCGATAAATTGTTTTATTATTATTATTTTAAATAAATATTTACAGTCTATACTTGATAAAAAAAATTATCCTGTAGGCTATAGTACAGTACATTTGGTATACTATTTTTTTTTTTTTTAATAATCATAATATATTATGGGTTATACGTAACATACAGATAAGACAGGAAACAAACCATTAGTAGCACGTCTTAAACTAATAAGTTATATTTATTTATTAGATTCCGGTAGAAAATCATCCAGAACAATACAATTATTATTTATTTTATATTATATTATTGATACTTGTTATTATTTTATTGAATAATTATATTATGTTAATAAAATTGTTTACTTAAATTAGGTACTTTGTGATATGTAAGTACTTAGTACATAATAAATAGACACTATTTTTACACTATTATTTATTCATGTTTATTATTTTGTTTATTTTATCGCCAATATCGTTATGTTACACTCGTAGGTATTTATCGTTACAAAATGTATTATTTTTCTTTAAAATAATTGCTTATTTTTTGTGTTAGAAAATTTCAGTTTAAGACATTTAGGTTCAATAAAATATTTCATCCAGAAATTAGTAACATTTTCTATACCAGTATTCGTATAACCTCTTGTAAAGAGGTCTCCAGTCTCTACTGAGACACTTCAAGAAAGATGATTAATCTCACTGAATAATTGTCTTCTTAAATAATAGTATACAAATTATTGTATGATGTAAGAATAGCTGTACCGATACCTGCATGTCATCTAATATAACTAGGCATACTGGATCACTAGAAACTAACCAACTAAATCTACAACATATTTCATTTATAAATTACTTCAATCCATTTGATACACAACTGTACCTACAACGCAATATAACATTTGGATGAAACCATGTTTATAGTATGTCAGGTATTTTTAAATTAATAAAATAACTAACGAATCAAAATATTATAGTAGTATATTCAACCTTAAAAAAATACGTTGTAATAATAATAATAATAAATATTTAATAAATCAAATCAATAAATATATAACACTCTAAAAGCTAAGAGTATAGTATATAAACGAAAAACAAAACTATCATTAAATTAACATCTAAAAATAATATCGGAGTGCATATCAAATACAAATTATACATAAAATATTTAAATTATACATACAATTTTTTAGCATAAAACAAGAATCGGAAAAAAATTAAAGTTATGAATTTGATTGCCTAATTATTGGAAGAAAACACACCAAACTATTAGTGGAATAGTTATTTTTAAATGAGGATAGAGCAACTGGTGGATTAATTCAAAAATTAAAGAAGGGCTCTTTAAGACGAATTTGTTATAATAATTCAGGACATTCAATACCTATCACCATTCAACATTTTATAAACGAAACTACAAAAGTGACATCATATACCTACCAATGTTACTAACCGTCTAATTTTTAGTGACTTATAACTCACAAATATTGTGATAAATTAATTTAAATTTATATGTATAAAAACGTACAGAATTTCATTAAATTTTTTCTAATTTATTAATTAAATACGATTGATTATAATTCATACTACCGTACCATATCCAAGTAATGATTTTATTAGTGAACAAAATAATACCTACTTTCATACATAAAGGATCATTAAAATCAAGACAGGTGCGTTTAATGAACCCTAAAATACGGGGACTTTTCCCATAAAATGTATTATTATAGACACTAAAGGATCAGCCGACAGCATTTTTAATTTTTAAACATTAATTTTTGATCACTTTCTACCATATTATTATTGTATAAGATTAGAAATTAGAAATTTAAAGCTAATAATTACATACTAATCAATTGTTTATATTGTTTACAGAAGTTTATAAATTTACGTTATCACTTTTTTCCGATACTTCAATAAAAATAATTCAGAATTCTTATAAAACAATTTTATATTTTCGTTTTTGTACTAAATTTTATTTACCTATTAGTTACCCTACAAAATTTATTTTTATTTACTGATCATAAATAAATATATAAATAAAACGCAAAATACAATATTTGCTTATAGCAATTAGCACCCAAGCAATTACCTATCACAAAAATGTGTTTTACTTATAAATAATTGTGAAATAGAACTTAATGTAGATACGTAACTTCAGCTGTTTTGTGATCCCACACCCTCGACATATTAAAGGAGAAAGGATTAAAATAATCACTATTTACTAAATACTAAATCATATTTCGTAAATTTGTGATGTCAAATATATATTATAAATATATTTCAAAATAATTTTATTTTACGACTCTTTAAACTGAGTGGATTGCATAATCGAAATAAAAGTATTTTTAAATGGTCCATAAAAATCTTGAAATATTATTAGTTGTAGATAAATGCAAAGAAGCGTTTATTATACGTGTAATAATATTAATAGCTTCTAATTTATTTAAGCACCTATAGTAGTTTAAGCAATTTTTAGTTAAATTTTAAAATTAAATTGTTTACATTTTAATCTAAAGATTTTAGATTCATATACTATAATATAGTATATACCGTTTAATTATAGCATAGTATTAAGTATCTAATCAAAAAACAAAAATATATAAGTTTTCAGTTGAAAAAAAAATAAAAATAGTTATGAATGTTCCGTCAAACATGTTGATAAGTGTATTATTTTTATATCTATATTTCTTATTACCTACTTATTATTATCATTATTGTTATTGTTATTTTTGTAGTCATGTATCGTGTTGTTCACAAATCTTTTTTATACACTGCGCCGTTACAAAGAAACGTCTTTATCGGCCATGAAACGTTGTCATAATATTATTCTTGTTATACATTATTTACATTCGGCGCCTTAATCATTGATGTTTTTATTTAACAAACGCATTAACCATGTATGCGTTTAATTCTTCTACTTACTATATTTCCTCGTGTTAACGTAATCAACCACCTATTATTGCAGAAACGACGGTTACACCAACATCAACCGTAAACAATTATTAATCCAATAGACAGAATTCAGCATTAATGTTTTGGCAAATATTTCAAATAAAATATAAAACTATTATATCTTTTAAGTGTGTTTTAAACACACCATTGCATATTTCAAATGAATAGATATTTTTAATTGAATAGTATACTGTAGTTTTGCGTGTTTGCATATTGTTGTCATATAATATGGTAGCTACTAGAGTCTTTAATTTATCACATAATCGATTATTTAAGTATGATTCTTTTTTGAAAATAATGAAATAAGCATACATGAATGGTAGAGTTTATGTTGTTATAAATGGAAACTTAAAATAAATATAAAATTATCTAATACAAAAAAAAACGAATTTTTAAAAGGTATTTCTATAATAATAAATTAAACAAATTAATAAGACATACAACCAATTTTTTTTTACGTTAATTTAGTTGTTACTTCCTATTTGTCTATTTATTTATTTATTAAATCAGACATGTACAGTAGTTAAATAAATAAGCTACTTTTTGATTAATTTTAAATCCAATAAGCATTGCTTGTTGAGGGGCAAAACAATTCCAATAGAAATATTAAATTAAAAAATAAAAAATAAAAATTGAACAATGAATAACAGATCACCTTTAATTTATCTTTATTGTGTACTATTGCTTCTAAATCATTTGGAAAAACATATTATACGTAGAATAATATTATTTTGTACCTACCTAGTTTAAGTATTTATATATGTTTTTTTTAAATGTATAGGCACCAAAATAAATTGAAAATTATGTTTTATAACTGCAGGCTTAAATCGTGCAACATTATATTGATCTAACTTACTTTGCATTATTAAAATGCAAGTTGTTCGAGTTATTGAGATTCTTAATACAGTTTTCTATTGTATTCATCTTATATGCACGGCGTATAATATCATAAAAGCCCCGTAGACTGTAGTATACATTCTACAAAGTGTTAGGTATGCATTATAATACTTCCAAAAGAATATTTTTCCTACTGAATAAATTATTAATATATATATATATATATATATTCAGTGTCAGTTACAAAATATTACAAATTAATACCTTTCATATTACTATAATATTCTATTGTACCGAAGATTATTATTATTTTATTTTATTTTGTTTTACCTAAGTTATGTAGTGCCATTTTGTAAGTGAATAAACGTATTGAAACTACACTGTTAAGCGAATTTTCTGGGAAAGGTTGATTAATAAAATAATTGAAAATATTAATTGGTCTAAAAAGAAATTCTTGAACATTTATTCAGAGGACTAAATTATATTTATCTGCAGAAAAAGCATTATTAAAGCTGTTCTTTCTCAAAACATGGTAAATAATTTAAAAGCACCAAGTTTCAGTATTCACACCATGTTTCATTAAAAATAATGTATTCAACGTTTATTGAATGGTCGAATAAACTCGTGATAAAACAATTTTATTAAAACTTGTTTTATTTAAAAAGACAACAGGACTGCAAGATTGTAATAAGATAAACTCGTAAAAACTATAGGATATACATAATTTGTTTGACCAATATTTTATTGTCAAAAAAAAAAAATAATAATAACAATAATAAAAATTATAAACAAAAATAATTTAAAACAATTATTTTTCATAGTTTACTTAGTTTGTATAACTAATGTGTGGACACATTAGTGGGGTTGGGAGCAATTAGTATTTTAAACCTATAACAAATATCTTAATAAATATAAAAAAAAATACATAAATATATATATTTTTTTTACCGTTAATGATATCTTTTAAGTAATGACAAAAACAATTGAAATTAATACACTGATTATTTTGGTCAATGTTAAAAAATATTTTATACGGTGTATAAGCATCAGTATATAATTATATTATAGTCAATGTCATAATTTCATGCAATAATAATACTTTGTAATCATTACCTACACTTTTATAATCAAAATTCAGTGATAATAATTGTATTAAACTCTAGAACGGAATTAAATATAAACTATATGAAAACAAAATACAAACTGGTAAACTACTTAACATTCAAACAATTCTAAAGACTGTAAGAGGAAAAGAGATAAGTCTCTGGGAGGAGTGGAGGAGACTGGGGTAAGTAGTATCACCAACCCATAAGGATTCATAAATTTGCATTGCAAAATAAAATTGAAAACTAAAAAGAAAGAAAGATAAGTAACTCAGATATAATATTATAGTATGTGTCGAGAGTACCTTGTTATTGATTACAAATATGTATTCAATTTTAATTCAATGATAAATCATTGCATATGAAAAACGAAAAGAACGAAGACATATAGTATATATATTATTAGTTATATATCATTATCTATAACTTTATAAGTATATTTATTTTATGATATAATATTATTTTTCTGTTATAGTAATAAATGTTACTACTTACTATTAGTAATACGGTAAGTTGAATTGATTTTGCCAAAAACATTGCATTTATTAAATCACTAATATTTAATGTTTATAATTGTGTACACCTATGTATAATACATATTTTTAAACCAGACTTACTGTCAAACAATGTGAATAGGTTCATAGTATAAATATTATGTAATAGCAGAAAATTAATGCAAATGCATCGAATTCACTGTGTTTAAAACATTTAATGTAAATACGTAAAAGTTTCAAATCCACATAAATAAAATTTTTGAACTACAGCAAATTATTAAAATCTTTTTTCTCCGTTTAAATATCTATATAACTTAGTGTTAATAAAAACTATGTTATATTATTTTATGATTTTTTCATAATATGAACTACTTATAAAGAACTTTGTATAAATTATCAACCTTTAAATATAAAAATTGCATATGTATATGTAATTGTTTATTTACAAAATAATTTGCAAATGTTCATGATTTTGACAAATTGTGTCAAAATTCGGAATTTAAATGCTTATAAAAAATCTTATTTTTTGTTTTACTCAATTATTAGGAAAAAATACTGGGAATTTTTGCTTTTGACCCTCAAAGTACAAATTAGATTCACTTCCTACTAGAAAAGATATTGAAGTTAAAGATTGAAGAATTTTTTCAACTAAAAAAGTGTCTCCAAACACAAAAACAAAATAACACATATCATTGAAAAATCAATACATTCTTCTCTTTGGTTATAATATAAAATGCACTATGCCGCTATCGTATAACAGAATTTAAACATCAAATGCACTATAGGTTCTCATGTGAAAATTCAAAATACTAAAAAAAATATATTAAAATATAATTTACAGTTGTTTTCAATTTATTTGTTATTTAAAATTGAAATTGCCAAAGAAACAATAATTATTCTTTTCTTAAATATATGTATATCATAATAATTACTATAGATATAGTCACTTGTTTTTTTTTTTTTTTTAATAAGCCTGTGGCAATAGTGGCCATTGTATGATATTGAAAGGTTCAATTACATATTATGTATACTGTCTCAGAGGTAATGATATACAAATTAAAATAAACAAATAATTAAATACTAGGTTATACATTGGAAAAAGTTGCCAAGTTGATTGTGGTTAATGATACATTTTATTAAGTTGAGAATAGATTTGTGATCCTATTTGAATGATAAACTAAATAAATCCAGATAGGTATATAGCGTTTTTTCTGTTTTGGGTTTAAATGCGACAATTGAATGAAAATATGTTAGATGCCGTTATAAATCCCATATTTACTTCGTGTTAGCCTAATGCCCTAATTAATCTTTAATAGGTATAGACTATATAGATAAGTATATCATATATTTATATTGTATTTTTATGCCTAGCTATTTCAATACCAATATGGTTGAATGGTTATAATATTTTATTGCACGTACGATATTGTAATTAAATAACATTTCGTTGGATGTAAAATCAAATTAAAAATTATTTTAATGTGTAATGGTAATCGTATTACATAAGGTTTTAAGTAAAAACTTTAACAAAAAATCATAATCATGATTGAGCATTTGTAAAGGGTATTTCTATGACGAAAGTCACCATAATAATAAAACATACTCGGTATACAGTAGATAAAAGACTTAAATACAGACATGGTTTTACATAAATTTCATTTATAAGTTTATAACTAAATCGTCCAATATCTAAACCACCAAAAATATTTTTAGTATCAATTTTGTATTATTATTATAGTATTGTATTTTTACTACAAAGTTCAATCAAGTTATTATTTACAATAGTTAATTTTTTTTTAATAATAATAGCAACATTCGTCGTAGGAACACAAATCTGTGGTTTAAATAATTATGTAGGTACCCAATTAGTGGGGCTCGGATTTTAAAGCATATGCTTCTTTTTATATATATATGAGATAGAAATCTAAATTTTGTACATTAATTCGTTTCACGTCATTCTGATTTCAAATAAACCAATTTATTTTTGCTTTTTTTATATAAATGCTTTTTCTGCTTTTTTATTGTTTTTTTTTTCAATTATTCCAGCTGTGGATTATTTATAATATGTTAATTAAGCTATTGTAATAAAAAATAAATAATTAATACGAAATATAAAAACCTAGAATGCGAACTAAATGGTTATATTGGATTATTATTGTTTTCGTTATCGGCTTGATTATTAAATAAATTAAACGTATAGATTATCGATCAGTACCTATATGGTCAGTAGCCTATAATATCGATATCGACCATTTCAAAATGTATGATTTAGTGTTGTAATTTTAAACCTCTTGTATAAAGTACGCACCAATCACTTCAATAGATGCGTATAGAGTTTGTTTTCTATACATAAAAATATTCTTTTGGGGAATAGAGTCAGCTTATCTCCCTACTCCAAATCTAGGGAAATATATGGTAATTAATTGGTTTTTTTTTTTTTTTTAATTTAAATTGAGATTTTTTTATTCATTTTTATAACTATTTCATGTTATTATTGGCCATGTTTTTTTAAAAATTAAATATGCTTCTTATTTTGTTTTTTTTTTAAACGATCGGGTCCTTTTTTTGTTTATTATACTTTAAAATCCAAGTAAAACGTAGAAAAAAAATTTAAAAAAAATATATAGATACTATTATTAAGTAATATGATATAAATATCACCATATTTCTGTGTCATATCATTAATGCTGGTAGGTGTAAGTATGTATTACATAATTGATTATATTATTCCATCAATAAATATGTATTTACTGATTTTTAAATGAATATATTTCACTAATAATTATTAATTGCTTTAAATAATAATAACAAAGTACCTAATCAGTAAATCATGTTAAAATAATTTCCTTTAATAAATTACAAAGTAAAAGGGATTACTTCATGTGAAAGTGTTAAATCTTTTAGATACACCTACCTAACAAGATAAAATATATTACCAATATAGTAATATTCTTCTTTTTCATCTTGATCATATTATATTGATTTATGCGATGTACTCTAAAGGAAACGTGAGTTTCAAAAATTAAATTTATTACACACTTATTTAAGTAATTTTTTATACATACAAAACTATTATGGTTACATACCAGCTTAAACTTGGAATTTATTTTTACAAATACCATTTGGTAGCGATTAACTTGATTCTTTAAAAAATATTCATCACCAAATAGGTATTTGATTTAGTGATTAATTTAATATTATTTATTAAATTAAGTTAAAACTTATAAAAATACACCCAAAAAACTACATACAATTATATAAACCTTTGAAGTAAATAAAATTAAATTAAAGATTACATTTTCATATTACAGTCAAAACTGTCAAACACGCAAACACGAAATGTTTTATTGTTCTGCCATCATTATAGTGTAAAAAAAGATGACATTTTTCAATAACAAATAAGTGTTTACTCTTCTGCCACAGTCATAAAATATTTGTGCTGTAGATAAGTTGTAGTTTATTGATTATTTTATACCTACTTATAGTTCTCTTTTATTAGACTGACTTTTTCAGCAATTATGCATAAACGTCGTTTAACTATAAATAACACACAATGATATAATATGTAATAAATATTATGTAGGTATATACTATTTAGTGCCAATTAAACGTATGGTTTGAATATTATGTAACATTAAAAAGCATTCGTCATTTTTATTCCCCAAAGTATCTACGTCCTTTGAGTCATGACATCATTTTATTTCAGTTAATATTCTTTTAATGTTCACAAATATTATCAATAATTGTTAATCAGATATGGCACATATTGTGTAATATAAAGTAAGTAATTAAAAACATAATAAGACCATATACAATAAATACCAAAAAACGTAGTAAGGATTTATAGTCAGTTTAAAAACTCAAAAACTCGCAGCTATTAAACTGCTAGTATACACACGGCAACATACCAGCCAGCTAAACGGATGTTTAACTATAATTTTATTTCCTCACAATTTTTACTCGCGTAGATAGCGCATTTAATTAAACCGTGTAGTGACAGACAATAATATGGTTCGGTTTTTGGTTGTACGTTCATATTATATTAGACAAGAGTTGTCTTAATTCCTTAGCAGTTTACTGTTTGCCTATAGATATAAAAACCACTGTTATAATACACAGTTTACAGAGATTGAGACTTAAGAGTATTAAAAATCCGGGTTTATTGGAACAAAAGCAAAAAGCCATTTTAGTTGAACTACAAAATATATAAAATAAATCAAATGAAAGATATCGATCGTGCTGTGGCCGAGGGAGCGGACGGAGTGGAAGTCAAACGAAATAACGTAAGCCCACCATTTCCGGACCGACTGTTCCCTATTAAATTATTATTATAATATTACGTAGGTATCTATATCCCTAAATATTTATAAACACATTATAGATACAACTACAATAACTGAATAACAGCTTGCGTAGTTTGAATTCTCGATCAGAACAATTCCACGGTACGAGTTTAAAATAATATGATATAATATAATACTAAAAAGATAAATAATATAATAAAACAACAATTGGCATACTCCGTTTTTTTATTATGATATTGCAGTGGCAATTTTTTTTTTTTTTTTATTGGTGCACAATTTTATTTTTTGTAGTGCACAAAGTGTGTCGTAGTGCACACAAAAATAAGCCACTGTTTTATTGTATACGCATTACGCAGTAACTTCACGAGTATAATGTATAAATTGCTAATAGTGCAGGTAGATGATCAGATTTAAACACCCACCCCGCTTCTACATTGAAATTAAAAACCCATATTAGAAGTAAGTATACTTATGCTTAAGTACTTATACAGTGTTTGAGTGTTTCCTAAAAATTTTAAATTTTCAACGAAATCGCTTTATTGAAAATTCCTAATTAATTCAAATATTTTATTGACATATTTTTCAAAGTATTTTTATGTAGAATTAAAAAAATTCCGATAAACATGAATATTTTAAATTATCATTGTTCAAATCTAATAGTTTTTTTTTTTAAAAATATTTACAACTCAAATGACGATTAAGTATTTATATAACGTTCAGGCTATAAATTGAGCAACATTCCATAATACCTATAACAAAAATATCTTTAGAAAGCTATACCGTAAATATTATCTTTTATTTTTTTATCATGGGCAATATCATGAGCAATAAGCTATGCAAATGCAATGCATTACACATTAAAGTATTAAAATATTCAGACTATTCACAGTTCGATATTATTATTACACTACTTCGTATACTTATCCATAATACTATTATCGTACAAATATTGATCACAGTCAGTTTGATAATACCAATAATTTGCATTCTAGCAAACCCGACTTCCGTAACATAGACGTTCAGTTGTAGGACACCATGGTCATTGGACATTATCTTGTCACCACTTGGATTTCCCATGTGTCAATAGCGTAGACCGGGTAGGTAGGTACCCTCTTTGTTCAATTTTTTTTTTAAAAAAAATTATAAGCCACTGATGTTATAAAAAATGAATAAACGATTGCATAACACCGACACAAATATTTTAAAAACGATTTATAATATTATATTTATTTTACATAGCATCACTCTATCAATGATTACTCCGATGAACTTTATTATACGATACGTAAATTATATCCCTATGCGAATTATTATGAAATGTAAATCGATTTACCACTATTAATATATTATTTGAAATAATTACCTGACACTACAAAGACATATTATAATTCTATGAGCTTTACATAATTAACCGTTCGTATTACCAGTATAGTGATTATATTAATCATGCGTCATTCGCACCATCAGCATTCAGAACCATGTCAACATTCATCACAGACTAATCGGTCGACTGGTTACCGAAATGGTCGTAAATATATCGTATGACGCCATCTCGCGGACCACTAACCAACCAATTCACTACGTTTTTTTTTATGAAATTTGAAATATTTAGTTCTCTTAAAACCCTTACCTTACACTTATATTTTATTTACATTAAATCAAACCCAAACTGAAATGTATTCATTTTGTCTGGATTCCCTACAATTTTTAGCCATTAAAAATGTAAAACGGCTTACGTATTGTTAGTGGTACTACAAACATTTTCTTCAAAGAGGCAAATATTGGAGAACCCACATACCCACCAACCATACTATAAAAACCCTGCCGAATATACCTATTTAATAAATAACACAATAATACATAACAAAAATAAAACATTAAAATAATTATAACACATATATATATATATAGATATATTAATACATTATAATGGTAGTTGAATACAAAAATATAATTACGATCTAACAAAATTACCTTACAGATAAAAATGATTAGGGCAACTACCCAAAAAACAAAGATCGGGATACAACTAACCAACTATTATACCTACTGCGGTTTTTTCATACAAAAAGTATTTAGTATTCATAACGTTGAATTCGGTAATATACCATATTATTATTGTTCTATACAATCATATATCAAGAATTTTGAATCTGAAAACTTAATCCTTCTAAACGTATTTAGCAAAATCTGATTTATTCAAAAAAACAGTACTTTGTAGATTTAAATATAATAATCCGAAAAATTCCTCATTATTACGGATCTAAACGATACTACGACATTTTTTTAATGTGTGTACAGTGCCGGCGAAAGGCATGTGCGAACTGTGCGACCGCACAGGGTGACAATTTATTTTAAAATTTTAGGAGCGGCATTGCTTATAAAGTTATAAATAAAAATTAAAAATATATGTCTTATATAAGGGTAGCAATGGGCGGTATATTATAGGTAATTGGCACAGGGCAGCAAAAAACCTAGTGCCGGCACTGTGCGTGTAGTGCGTTAGCAAATTGATGGTATGAATTTAACACTGTGTTAAATACGAAAAACTAGTATTTTTTTCGAAAAAACTCACAACAAGTGGCAGTGTACTATATATGAAAAAAAAAATTGACTATTTTTATATTTTTATGCATCAATATTGATTGGGCAACACATTAGATCATTTATGTAGAATTTTGAATCAGAAAACTTACTCCTTCACCAAGTATTTTACGTAAAGTGATTTTTTCAAAAAAACGGTAATTTGTAAATTTGGACATTAAATTCGGAGATATTCCACATTATGACTGTTCATAACGATACTACGACGTTTTTTTAATGTGTGTAGTGCATTTGCAAATTGATGGTATGAATTGAACTCTGTGAAAAATACGAAAAACTAGTATTTTTTTCGAAAAAACTCACAACAAGTGGCAGTGTACTATATATGAAAAAAAAAATTGACTATTTTTATATTTTTATGCATCAATATTGATTGGGCAACACATTAGATCATTTATGTAGAATTTTGAATCAGAAAACTTACTCCTTCACCAAGTATTTTACGTAAAGTGATTTTTTCAAAAAAACAGTAATTCGTAAATTTGGACATTAAATTCGGAGATATTCCACATTATGACTGTTCTAAACAATACTACGACGTTTTTTTAATGTGTGTAGTGCATTTGCAAATTGATGGCATGAATTTAACTCTGTGAAAAATACGAAAAACTAGTATTTTTTTAAAAAAACTCACAACAAATGGCAGTGTACTATATATGAAAAAAAAAATTGATTTTTTTTATATTTTTATGCATCAATATTGATTGGGCAACACATTAGATCATTGATGTAGAATTTTGAATCAGAAAACTTACTCCTTCACCAAGTATTTTACGTAAAGTGATTTTTTCAAAAAAACTGTAATTCGTAAATTTGGACATTAAATTTGGAGATATTCCACATTATGACTGTTCATAACGATACTACGACGTTTCTTTAATGTGTGTAGTGCATTTGCGAATTGATGGCATGAATTTAACTCTGTGAAAAATACGAAAAACTAGTATTTTTTCAAAAAAACTCACAACAAGTGGCAGTGTACTATATATGAAAAAAAAAATTGACTTTTTTTATATTTTTATGCATCAATATTGATTGGGCAACACATTAGATCATTTATGTAGAATTTTGAATCAGAAAACTTACTCCTTCACCAAGTATTTTACGTAAAGTGATTTTTTTAAATAAACGGTAATTTGTAAATTTGGACATTAAATTCGGAGATATTCCACATTATGACTGTTCATAACGATACTACGACGTTTTTTTAATGTGTGTAGTGCATTTGCAAATTGATGGTATGAATTTAACTCTGTGAAAAATACGAAAAAATAGTATTTTTTTCGAAAAAACTAACAACAAGTGGCAGTGTACTATATTTGAAAAAAAAAATTGACTTTTTTTATATTTTTATGCATCAATATTGATTGGGCAACACATTAGATCATTTATGTAGAATTTTGAATCAGAAAACTTACTCCTTCATCAAGTATTTTACGTAAAGTGATTTTTTCAAAAAAACGGTAATTCGTAAATTTGGACATTAAATTCGGAGATGTTCCACATTATGACTGCTCTAAACAATACTACGACGTTTCTTTAATGTGTGTAGTGCATTTGCAAATTGATGGTATGAATTTAACTCTGTGAAAAATACGAAAAACTAGTATTTTTTTCGAAAAAACTCACAACAAGTGGCAGTGTACTATATATGAAAAAAAAAATTGACTATTTTTATATTTTTATGCATCAATTTTGATTGGGCAACACATTAGATCAGAGGTTCCCAAACTTTTTATTGTACGACCCAATTTGAAAATTTTTTAAAATATGACGACCCACAATATCAAAGAATGACCTTTTTTTTTTTTTTTTTTACCATACAACAAAAAATTTTATGTAGTTACGAAAAAAAAGTATAATATATTAGTATATAATTTATGTAATTAAATATTAAATATTATTTAAAAATATAGCGCGACCCACCAAAAGTATAATCGCGACCCACTTTTGGGTCGCGACCCACAGTTTGGGAACCTCTGCATTAGATCATTTATGTAGATTTTTGAATCAGAAAACTTACTCCTTCACCAAGTATTTTACGTAAAGTGATTTTTTCAAAAAAACTGTAATTCGTAAATTTGGACATTAAATTCGGAGATATTCCACATTATGACTGTTCTAAACAATACTACGACGTTTTTTTAATGTGTGTAGTGCATTTGCAAATTGATGGTATGAATTTAACTCTGTGAAAAATACGAAAAACTAGTATTTTTTTCGAAAAAACTCACAACAAGTGGCAGTGTACTATATATGAAAAAAAAAATTGACTATTTTTATATTTTTATGCATCAATTTTGATTGGGCAACACATTAGATCATTTATGTAGAATTTTGAATCAGAAAACTTACTCCTTCACCAAGTATTTTACGTAAAGTGATTTTTTCAAAAAAACTGTAATTCGTAAATTTGGACATTAAATTCGGAGATATTCCACATTATGACTGTTCTAAACAATACTACGACGTTTTTTTAATGTGTGTAGTGCATTTGCAAATTGATGGTATGAATTTAACTCTGTGAAAAATACGAAAAACTAGTATTTTTTTCGAAAAAACTGACAACAAGTGGCAGTGTACTATATATGAAAAAAAAATTGACTATTTTTATATTTTTATGCATCAATATTGATTGGGCAACACATTAGATCATTTATGTAGAATTTTGAATCAGAAAACTTACTCCTTCACCAAGTATTTTACGTAAAGTGATTTTTTCAAAAAAACTGTAATTCGTAAATTTGGACATTAAATTCGGAGATATTCCACATTATGACTGCTCTAAACAATACTACGACGTTTCTTTAATGTGTGTAGTGCATTTGCGAATTGATGGCATGAATTTAACTCTGTGAAAAATACGAAAAACTAGTATTTTTTCAAAAAAACTCACAACAAGTGGCAGTGTACTATATATGAAAAAAAAAATTGACTTTTTTTATATTTTTATGCATCAATATTGATTGGGCAACACATTAGATCATTTATGTAGAATTTTGAATCAGAAAACTTACTCCTTCACCAAGTATTTTACGTAAAGTGATTTTTTCAAAAAAACTGTAATTCGTAAATTTGGACATTAAATTTGGAGATATTCCACATTATGACTGTTCATAACGATACTACGACGTTTCTTTAATGTGTGTAGTGCATTTGCGAATTGATGGCATGAATTTAACTCTGTGAAAAATACGAAAAACTAGTATTTTTTCAAAAAAACTCACAACAAGTGGCAGTGTACTATATATGAAAAAAAAATTGACTTTTTTTATATTTTTATGCATCAATATTGATTGGGCAACACATTAGATCATTTATGTAGAATTTTGAATCAGAAAACTTACTCCTTCACCAAGTATTTTACGTAAAGTGATTTTTTCAAAAAAACGGTAATTTGTAAATTTGGACATTAAATTCGGAGATATTCCACATTATGACTGTTCATAACGATACTACGACGCTACGTTTTTTTAATGTGTTGTGCATTGTTTTGCAAATTGATGGTATGAATTGAACTCTGTGAAAAATACGAAAAACTAGTATTTTTTTCGAAAAAACTCACAACAAGTGGCAGTGTACTATATATGAAAAAAAAAATTGACTATTTTTATATTTTTTGCATCAATTTTGATTGGGCAACACATTAGATCATTCATATGTAGAATTTTGAATCAGAAAACTTACTCCTTCACCGAGTATTTTACGTAAAGTGATTTTTTCAAAAAAACGGTAATTCGTAAATTTGGACATTAAATTCGGAGATATTCCACATTATGACTGTTCCATAACGTACTACGAACTACGACGTTTTTTTAATGTGTGTAGTGCATTTGCAATTGATGGTATGAATTGAACTCTGTGAAAAATACGAAAAACCAGTATTTTTTTCGAAAAAACTCACAACAAGTGGCGTGTACTATATATGAAAAAAAAAATGACTATTTTTATATTTTTATATGCATCAATTTTGATTGGGCAACACTTAGATTCATTTATGTAGAATTTTGATCAGAAAACTTACTCCTTCACCAATTTTTACGTAAAGTGATTTTTTCAAAAAAACGGTAATTCGTAAATTTGGACATTAATTCGGAGATATTCCACATTATGACTGTTCATAACGATACTACGACGTTTCTTTATGTGTGTAGTGCATTTGCGAAATGATGGCATGAATTTAACTCTGTGAAATACGAAAAACTAGTATTTTTTCAAAAAACTCACAACAAGTGGCAGTGTACTATATATGAAAAAAAAATTGACTTTTTTTATATTTTTATGCATCAATATTGATTGGGCAACACATTAGATCATTTATGTAGAATTTTGAATCAGAAAACTTACTCCTTCACCAAGTATTTTACGTAAAGTGATTTTTTTAAATAAACGGTAATTTGTAAATTTGGACATTAAATTCGGAGATATTCCACATTATGACTGTTCATAACGATACTACGACGTTTTTTTAATGTGTGTAGTGCATTTGCAAATTGATGGTATGAATTTAACTCTGTGAAAAATACGAAAAACTAGTATTTTTTTCGAAAAAACTCACAACAAGTGGCAATGTAGTATATATGAAAAAAAAAATTGACTTTTTTTATATTTTTATGCATCAATATTGATTGGGCAACACATTAGATCATTTATGTAGAATTTTGAATCAGAAAACTTACTCCTTCACCAAGTATTTTACGTAAAGTGATTTTTTCAAAAAAACTGTAATTCGTAAATTTGGACATTAAATTCGGAGATATTCCACATTATGACTGTTCTAAACAATACGACGACGTTTCTTTAATGTGTGTAGTGCATTTGCAAATTGATGGCATGAATTTAACTCTGTGAAGAATACGAAAAATTAGTATTTTTTCAAAAAAACTCACAACAAGTGGCAGTGTACTATATATGAAAAAAAAAATTGACTTTTTTTATATTTTTATGCATCAATATTGATTGGGCAACACATTAGATCATTTATGTAGAATTTTGAATCAGAAAACTTACTCCTTCACCAAGTATTTTACGTAAAGTGATTTTTTCAAAAAAACTGTAATTCGTAAATTTGGACATTAAATTCGGAGATATTCCACATTATGACTGTTCTAAACGATACTACGACGTTTTTTTAATGTGTGTAGTGCATTTGCAAATTGATGGTATGAATTTAACTCTGTGAAAAATACGAAAAAATAGTATTTTTTTCGAAAAAACTAACAACAAGTGGCAGTGTACTATATTTGAAAAAAAAAATTGACTTTTTTTATATTTTTATGCATCAATATTGATTGGGCAACACATTAGATCATTTATGTAGAATTTTGAATCAGAAAACTTACTCCTTCACCAAGTATTTTACGTAAAGTGATTTTTTCAAAAAAACTGTAATTCGTAAATTTGGACATTAAATTCGGAGATATTCCACATTATGACTGTTCTAAACGATACTACGACGTTTTTTTAATGTGTGTAGTGCATTTGCAAATTGATGGTATGAATTTAACTCTGTGAAAAATACGAAAAACTAGTATTTTTTTAAAAAAACTCACAACAAATGGCAGTGTACTATATATGAAAAAAAAAATTGACTTTTTTTATATTTTTATGCATCAATATTGATTGGGCAACACATTAGATCATTTATGTAGAATTTTGAATCAGAAAACTTACTCCTTCACCAAGTATTTTACGTAAAGTGATTTTTTCAAAAAAACTGTAATTCGTAAATTTGGACATTAAATTCGGAGATATTCCACATTATGACTGTTCTAAACAATACTACGACGTTTTTTTAATGTTGTAGTGCATTTGCAAATTGATGGTATGAATTTAACTCTGTGAAAAATACGAAAAACTAGTATTTTTTTAAAAAAACTCACAACAAATGGCAGTGTACTATATATGAAAAAAAAAATTGATTTTTTTATATTTTTATGCATCAATATTGATTGGGCAACACATTAGATCATTGATGTAGAATTTTGAATCAGAAAACTTACTCCTTCACCAAGTATTTTACGTAAAGTGATTTTTTCAAAAAAACTGTAATTCGTAAATTTGGACATTAATTTGGAGATATTCCACATTATGACTGTTCATACGATACTACGACGTTTCTTTAATGTGTGTATGTGCATTTGCGAAATGATGGCATGAATTTAACTCTGTGAAAAATACGAAAAACTAGTATTTTTTTTTCAAAAAAACTCACAACAAGTGGCAGTGTACTATATATGAAAAAAAAAATTGACTTTTTTTATATTTTTATGCATCAATATTGATTGGGCAACACATTAGATCATTTATGTAGAATTTTGAATCAGAAAACTTACTCCTTCACCAAGTATTTTACGTAAAGTGATTTTTTCAAAAAAACTGTAATTCGTAAATTTGGACATTAAATTCGGAGATATTCCACATTATGACTGTTCATAACGATACTACGACGTTTTTTTAATGTGTGTAGTGCATTTGCAAATTGATGGTATGAATTGAACTCTGTGAAAAATACGAAAAACTAGTATTTTTTTCGAAAAAACTCACAACAAGTGGCAGTGTACTATATATGAAAAAAAAAATTGACTATTTTTATATTTTTATGCATCAATTTTGATTGGGCAACACATTAGATCATTTATGTAGAATTTTGAATCAGAAAACTTACTCCTTCACCAAGTATTTTACGTAAAGTGATTTTTTCAAAAAAACTGTAATTCGTAAATTTGGACATTAAATTCGGAGATATTCCACATTATGACTGTTCTAAACAATACTACGACGTTTCTTTAATGTGTGTAGTGCATTTGCGAATTAATGGCATGAATTTAACTCTGTGAAAAATACGAAAAAATAGTATTTTTTCAAAAAAACTCACAACAAGTGGCAGTGTACTATATATGAAAAAAAAAATTGACTTTTTTTATATTTTTATGCATCAATATTGATTGGGCAACACATTACATCATTTATGTAGAATTTTGAATCAGAAAACTTACTCCTTCACCAAGTATTTTACGTAAAGTGATTTTTTCAAAAAAACTGTAATTCGTAAATTTGGACATTAAATCGGAGATATTCCACATTATGACTGTTCTAAACGATACTACGACGTTTTTTTAATGTGTGTAGTGCATTTGCAATTGATGGTATGAATTTAACTCTCTGTGAAAAATACGAAAAAATAGTATTTTTTTCGAAAAAAACTAACAACAAGTGGCAGTGGTACTATATTTGAAAAAAAAATTGACTTTTTTTATTTTTTTATGCATCAATATTGATTGGGCAACACATTAGATCATTTATGTAGAATTCTGAATCAGAAAACTTACTCCTTCACCAAGTATTTTACGTAAAGTGATTTTTTCAAAAAAACGGTAATTTGTAAATTTGGACATTAAATTCGGAGATACTCCACATTATGACTGTTCATAACGATACAACGACGTTTTTTTAATGTGTGTAGTGCATTTGCAAATTGATGGTATGAATTTAACTCTGTGAAAAATACGAAAAAATAGTATTTTTTTCGAAAAAACTCACAACAAGTGGCAGTGTACTATATTTGAAAAAAAAAATTGACTTTTTTTATATTTTTATGCATCAATTTTGATTGGGCAACACATTAGATCATTTATGTAGAATTTTGAATCAGAAAACTTACTCCTTCACCAAGTATTTTACGTAAAGTGATTTTTTCAAAAAAACTGTAATTCGTAAATTTGGACATTAAATTCGGAGATATTCCACATTATGACTGTTCTAAACGATACTACGACGTTTTTTTAATGTGTGTAGTGCATTTGCAAATTGATGGTATGAATTTAACTCTGTGAAAAATACGAAAAACTAGTATTTTTTTCGAAAAAACTCACAACAAGTGGCAGTGTACTATATATGAAAAAAAAAATTGATTTTTTTTATATTTTTATGCATCAATATTGATTGGGCAACACATTAGATCATTTATGTAGAATTTTGAATCAGAAAACTTACTCCTTCACCAAGTATTTTACGTAAAGTGATTTTTTCAAAAAAACTGTAATTCGTAAATTTGGACATTAAATTTGGAGATATTCCACATTATGACTGTTCATAACGATACTACGACGTTTCTTTAATGTGTGTAGTGCATTTGCGAATTGATGGCATGAATTTAACTCTGTGAAAAATACGAAAAACTAGTATTTTTTCAAAAAAACTCACAACAAGTGGCAGTGTACTATATATGAAAAAAAAAATGACTTTTTTTATATTTTTATGCATCAATATTGATTGGGCAACACATTAGATCATTTATGTAGAATTTTGAATCAGAAAACTTACTCCTTCACCAAGTATTTTACGTAAAGTGATTTTCAAAAAAACTGTAATTCGTAAATTTGGACATTAATTCGGAGATATCCACATTACTGTTCATAACGATACTACGACTACGACGTTTTTTTAATGTGTGTAGTGCATTTGCAAATTGATGGTATGAATTTAACTCTGTGAAAAATACGAAAAACTAGTATTTTTTTAAAAAAACTCACAACAAGTGGCAGTGTACTATATATGAAAAAAAAAATTGACTATTTTTATATTTTTATGCATCAATTTTGATTGGGCAACACATTAGATCATTTATGTAGAATTTTGAATCAGAAAACTTACTCCTTCACCGAGTATTTTACGTAAAGTGATTTTTTCAAAAAAACGGTAATTCGTAAATTTGGACATTAAATTCGGAGATATTCCACATTATGACTGTTCATAACGATACTACGACGTTTTTTTAATGTGTGTAGTGCATTTGCAAATTGATGGTATGAATTTAAC
>NW_026083429.1:0-27628 GCF_020184175.1 Aphis gossypii
ATTGAACTACGAAATATGACGTCTGAAGCTAATATGAGAAGCTTTCTAGCATATCATTTTATTCAAACCAATTTAATATTAGAATTATATATAGCCGAGACCGATATATTATTCGACGTCATACAAGCAGCTAAGGTAGGATTAATACACCCAAGCTTATTAACCCCCAAAGAGTTACTAAAACAGTTTTTAAATATTAAGGTAGGGATGCCAAGTGGTATAGACTTACCCATAGATTTAAATGAAAGTAATGTACAAGAAATGGTACCCCTCTCAGACATAACGATATATTATTCAAATGACAAAATTGTTTTTATTTTAAATATACCTTTAGTATATCAATACGAATTGACACGTTTTCAGCTAATACCTTTACCAGATTGTAATAATAATAATTGTGTTTATATAAAACCTAATTATAAGTATTTAGCTGTAAGTAAATCTAAAGAAATGTATTCAGTCTATGATGAAATTGATCAAAGCCTTTGTAAACATGCCGGCGATTTCCTTTTATGTCCTGAAATTTATCCTTTACATCCTAGAAGCGGACGTCCTATATGCGAAGTGCTTTTACTACAAGAGCCAAAAGAGGTTCCAGACAGTTGCGAAATCATGCAAGTGCAGTTGCGAGCAAATCTATTTCACAAATTGAAGTTCAAAAACGAATGGATCTATGCTACACCAGGAGAAACCATATTCATTACATGCGACCAAGACAAGAGAAGTACAAATCATTTCCTAGAAGGAGTAGGTATACTATCTTTAAACGAAACGTGTAAAGCCTATGCGTCACGCGACCTATTGATTCCACATAAAATCGAAACAGATACTGAACTAATTGAGTTTGTACCAAATTCACAAATTAAAGAACCTGAAGATAGATATGCTAGGTTAGCGACTAACATTTTGGAAAATAAACATATTCGAACCAACTAGATGTTCGATTTAAATATAGTCGCAAAATCAACATCGGAAATCAAAGAAATGGTTTGTTTTGTTGTTTTTACTATTCTAATGCTCACAGATTGTTCGTTAACGGCTGCACAAGTAAAGCCGGCACGGCGAAATACGAGTACGGGTACTCACTTAGAGCAAATATCACTTAGACCGAATTTCACAGCAGAGCGAGGCACATCTAGTTAGATTATAAAATGATTAAATTATAAATTCTTAAGTGTGTTTAAGTAGTGTAGTAAACCGACGTTTTTAGTATAAAAACGTAGTTCTAAAGTCCAGTGGCCTAGAACTATATCACGCCGCCGAGTCGGACCACTGATGCTGTCTCCTGATTGGATTAGACACATCACGCTATTTCATAGACGTAGATCATCCTATTCTCCATCACGGCATGTTCCATATAAATATAAGTCCTCATCATAGATTTAATTACAGTTAGTTAAGAGTCAGTTAGACTTAGTCAGTGTTGTCACTTGCTCTCCGGTAGTTAAGTACTTGTGCTTACGCTAACGAAAGCTCTTTCATTTATTGTTTTAACAAGTTAATAAATGTCTTAATTATTTTATTAATCTATTGTTTAACTTATATACCTCATCTCTCCAACCTACGACGGAACGTGCATTCGTCGTAAAAGAAACGTGCAGCAACCATCACTGGTTACTACAGTAGGATCAGGTTATTATGCTCAGTGTTGAGATTTATCTAGATAAAAATATTAATTATCTATTATCTTATCTAGATAAAAATGTAAATGTTATCTATTTATTTATCTTAGATAAAAATGTCAGTCATCTGCTAACATTTATCTAGATATTTTATGTAGAAGAAATTATTTTTAAATTATTTTATTTTTGTTCCTGATAATTAATTATTACCATATTGTACTATTTTCGATCGCGTCGACAATGATGGGTCGGTTACGATTTATATTTTATAAATTATAATATTGTGATTCTATTAATAATTTTGTTTACCAAGAGTGCTCTCAGACGATACAATTTTTCCCCTCTAGTTGCCGGACACTGTGTCTGAGCCACTAAGATAACAAGAACAACAAATACGGAAACAATAATATTTCTATTACTAACGATGGACATAATATTAGAGTATATTATATTAATATATTATCCAATATAAAATAATATGTTCATAATAATATAGTCTAATCACATAATATAAATAAAATAAAACTTATAATAAAATATTATTTTTATAAATGCAGACGTCCGGCAACAAGCATGTCAGGTCGATACTTGGAAAGACCCAAACTCCGACTTGAACTCCGTAGAAATTAATAACTATAAACAATTATTATTACAATGAAAATAAATCCCTTCATTATGTACAGCCTATGGGTCCAACGAATTATACGTCAGTATAACATGCATGTTGCTCCACGTGGAGTGATATTTATTTTCGCGTTTTTAATAAACACACACTTTTTTGGTATTAGACCAATAATCAAATTAAATGGGTGAACCCATTTAACCCATTAAATAATCCACCCATTAAATAATTATCATTTCGCGTTCGTCGTTTTTGACATTATCGTCTCCTGAATTTACAACTATCGTTACTTTTTTTTTATTAAAGGATATCTAGTACTAAATTCTTTATTTATTTTGAACGATATAAATAAATTGAATAATAAAATATGAAACGGTTTTTGGTGGCAACATCTTCTAAAAACAATGATGTTTAACCAAAAACTAAAAATGATTCTGCCACGGATTTTGCTGACTCTCCACACGCATCTGAGAAGCAACAGAACTTGATTGCTGTGATAGCATAGCAGTGGCGTATTTAGGATTTTGTCATGGGGGGGGGGATATGATTTTATCCGGTACTTATCAACGAAGTTTAAATAATTAAATATAAAAACAACAAATATGTTTTAACACTTAATATAATTTATATTTTATAATTATATCGATAAAGCAACAATATTTTATTATGTATTCAATAATTTTTTTTTCTTTTTATTTTATAAAACAAAATCTAGTTTTCTAGATTTTTTAGACAATTCATCCACAACTTCTTCCACGGATAGATCAATATCTCTATGTACTGACAGTAACGATAATCCATTCAGTCGCGTCTAAAAATTTTTAATTAATTGTAAGTCTAAACAAAATTTTCTAAAAACTAAATGTCTAACGTTCTTACCTCATTCATTGTATTCCGTAGATGAGTTTTAAGTCTCTTTAAACTAGAAAAACTCCTTTCAGGAGTTGCAGTCGATACAGGCAATGTAACAAATATTTTTAACAGAAGTTTGATATTTGGATAAATTTCTTTATCACAGTTAAGAAACGCTTCTATCCCAGTTTTAGTAATTTCATTATTACTGGAGGCTAGTTTTAATTTCCATATCTTCAATTCTGCAAGAACATTGTGTCTATCAATTGCAGGAGAATATAATTCAATTAGGCGCTGAAATTCATTTCTGTCTTCATCAGAAAATTCTGAATGAAATAGGCACTCAAATCCTAAAACAATCAAATAATAAATTTATCACATACATTTAACTACTTAAATGTAGGTAAAAAGATTTATTAATAAAATAAAGCACATAAAATAATAGAATTAAAAAAATATTCATTTTTCAGACCTCTTAAAACGTTTTTATGATTCACAAATCTATCGGTCAGTTGAGAATGAAATTATCAATGTATGGCAAAAACACAGTTACTCGATAATATTCCTCAGTAGACTTTAAATTATGAGGATTTGCTCGATTTATTTGCTTTGATGTAATCCTTTTTCTAGAGATTGATGTTCCAATTAATTCAGCCATTGTCTATGAATACACAAACAAATAATTAAAAAATGAATGTATACTTAAAAATATATAATATTAATTTTAGTCAATTTATTTATTATTCTAATGTTATTACATGAGCTTCATCAATTATTCTCTTAAACTCATTTTCAGCATCTTCTCTTACATTCATTAATGATTGTATTAAGTTTTCCACAATATCAACCGTTTTCTTCAAATCTATTCTCTCTTTTTGAAGTTGTTTGCATACTGGCAAGCCATATGAAAACAATACCTAATATAAAATAAATCTTATAAGTTAGGTTATATTATTAGGCTTATAATTATCTTAATGTAATGTTTGTTTGTCGACAGTTATGTCCCACCTTTGTAACATAAAGGGAAACCAAGAACTCTGAATCTTGAATACATTTCAAAAACATATTGGCATCAGTGGAAGATGAATCTTTCCATTCAATAGATATGAAGTTTAGAGCTTTATAAACATAGAATATTAGTTCACAGAAATCATTTAGTGCTTCATAACGCTGAATCCACCTTGTTGCACAGAGTCTTTTAAGAGTTTTTACATTAGGCGTGTAATCACATTTTTCAATTTCAGTCAAAAGAATATTGTTTCTTTTAGGAGTATTAAAAAAAACATGAAGTTTTTCTATGACTCCCAAACAGTTTCTAATTGGTTTTATATTGCTAGAAGATGAAACTGCTAAGTTCAGGGAATGCGCTGAACAGTGTACGTATAGAGCGTTAGGGTATTTATCTCTTATAATTTTTTGAACACCTTTAAATTGCCCAGCCATATTGCTAGCTCCGTCATAGCCTTGTCCATACATAAACTCGGAATTTACTCCACAATCACTCAAACCTAAAAATTGTTATTTATTGAAACACTCAATATTAAGTAAAATAAATTACAAATTAGATACCTATCAATATTGATGTAGCCAAGTGTGATCCTGTTAGGCTATGAATAGCAAAAAACTGAAGAAAATCTTCATTTAGCATGTCATTGTTGTCAACATATCTAATACAAAGTGACAACTGCTCTACATTTGATACATCAGTTGTCTCATCGACCAAAATTGAGAAACATTGTGATTTATTTATTTTGTTCACAATTTTATTTAAAATGAGTTTATTACAAGCTTCAATTATCTGATTTTGTATACCAGGACTGGTGTATTTGTTTCGTTTACCTGGACCTTAAAGTACTGATTTCAGATAATCATCTCCTTTTGCTCGATGTTTAAGGATAGCTCGAAAGTTACCTTCATTACTTTGTTCATCTTTAAGTACAAAAATCAATAATATATGTAATTAAAAATTTAAAACTGAAATGCAATAAAAAGGTACAAACCTTCAATATTAAATGATCCAAAATCACGGTGTCCTCTTAAAGGTATTTCTTCACGGCCACATAAAATAACGCACTGTATTATTGGAATAAGTCGCTTTCTATTTTCTTGTACTTGCTTAGCACTATGAAAATTGTCAGTGTATAAAATAAGAACAAAAAATAAACATATTTTATTCTACTCGTTAATTTTAAAGTACGCATTTACCGTTCATTATCAATTTGTTGTATTAAAGGAATTTCCTTCTTCTCAAATATATTCAAAAAACTCTCAGCGTCTATTACTGATTTTAGATGATATTCACATTTAGCATGAGTACGAAATACCTTTAAATTCCAAATTACAATTCAGTCAACTAAAAATGACATTATTAGGTTTAAAATAAATTACTTCTTGTGCATGTTTAAAGTTGACAAATGGTTTAATAACAAGCTGCCCAAGCTTTTGGTTTCCTACACCTCCATGCCTTGCAAAAATAACGCAATATTTACAATAAGCACCTAGTTTTATTTTGGAGTATGTAAGCCAAGGATATGAATGTAGCCATGTCATTTGAAATTTCAATTTTCTATTTTTATTTAAATCTAGTAAAGGAAATTCGTAATAATCAGGAGGAACCCAAATGTTTTTCAATACCTAGTAAAAAATAGATAAATATCAAAATATTAGCTAGGTAGGTACCTACTCTGTTGTAAGAAAATTTACCCAATTTTAATATATATTACCTACACATATTGAATTATATGATTCTGATCTTACCAATATTTTTTCAGCATCTGTCAGAGAACGGTTCAAATTTGAAAACAAAGAAATATCATTACTTTCATAAGTTTCAGGAACATGTTTATTTACATTATCACAACCATCAACATCAACATTTTCTGTCTGTTAAATAAGAAATAAATTATGAAATAATTAAAACTCATCATTTAATATAAAATATAAATTAACCTTAATATAACGATAATATTATAGGGCCCTGAATAATAATAAATTATTAATATTAAAAAAATAATAAATTGTAAAGCTTATAATTTAAAGTGTCGAGTAATGCATATCTATATACATTTTGCAGGCTATTTAGTTACTAAGGCACTGAGCATTTAGCGATTTAGCATTGACTAAATAAGCCATTGTTACTAAAAAGTAGGTATAAGTACAGTAGAAAAAGTACTTACCTGAACATCATGTTTAATATTATTATGATCATTTTCTTTTGGTTGATGAACTGAATCAGACACTGATGATTTTAAAAAAAACTTTGTTATTTTGGTTGGTTTCATGATGATCAAGTAACAACAATCAACAATTAACGAAATACAATAAGCTTAAATATTGACATTAAAGTATTAAACAAGAACACTTCAAATAAAAAGTTATGGCAGTACGACGTTCGACACACAATACATTAATAGTACACAACTAGAGAATATCGCCACAATAAAATCGAAAGTCGAAACGCGCGTCATTGCACCAAGTATTCGTTATTTCGTTAATCGTTATCAAATACGTCAACTATTATGATTCATTGTATGCACGATTAAAGATATTATTAATAAAATACCCAATTTATAATCTATTTATATCTAAATTTACGTCCTTAGTATTGTGGTGAACCGCCACCGCCACCATTGTATTCCCTCTCACTGACGCGCGAGGTTGGAGGCAATGATCGCGCCATTAGGTACACGCAGCTCGAGTGTTCGACTGCCGCTCTCGAGCTCTCCTCGCTCTTTCGACGGCGCCCGGACTATCGTCTAATTTAGATTTAAATTAAAAAAAAAAAATACTCAACTCAAGTCTTGGGGGGGGATCAAACCCAATGATCCCCCCCCGTAAATACGCCACTGTAGCATAGAACAAATAAATGTATCACAAAGTTATTTATTCGATGGTAAATACTATAACATAGTATCAAATAAGAATGACGGAAAAAAGTTAGTTGCAAAATGTGTCCTGTGCACAAAAGTCATTCGAGGCCAGATTAATTCTACTGGAAATTTCCTAAGTCATCTTAAGATATGTTTTTAAATTTTTTTTAACCTTTGAATGTCAAATATCAGACAGTTATTGTTTGTAATTAGTGGGTTAATCAGTTAATTTTAAAATTTAAATTGAAAGTAAAAATATTTTTTTTTTATTTGAGATTTTAGCTGAATTTCATATTGTTCTTAAAGACAGCATGCATTTTATTATCTAGACCTCTAGTGTAAAATAATAATTATTTTTATTTACTTAAATGTAAAGACTAAAAGACTTAAGTCCAAACCATAGAAAATATACAGTCGTGTAGAAGATTTTCAAAGGAAAATATTTTGAATTTTAACATTTTCATTATTTTTACCTAGGTACTTATTAATTTTTATTTTTTTTATAATAAATTACCCAACATCTATCTTAATCTTATATTAATAACTATTTATTTTAATAGTTCAAACATCCATCAATACTTTCAAAATTGAAGAGATTGTTGTATAAAAAAACTAAACAAAATATTGAGTCTGTATATACTCCTAAACAAATGACATTGCCTTCATTTAAAAGCAGTATGACAAAAAATCATGTAAGTTAAATTTACTTATTGTATGGGTATATTATACGAAGTCATTTAATGTTTAATATATTAATATGTATATTATAATATATTTATATTATATCATCTGTGTTGAATACAAGTTATTTTAAATTTCGTGCGGTCATGCCGTAACAATAACGTGCCGTAATGTTGCCACGCCGGAGCGTTGTCCGTAATCCAACCTTTGGACCCCCGATATAGCTGCGACCAAGCTAGCCGTCGCCGGTGCCCCGCCGCCGTCTTTTTTGTCGTATTTCTATTTTCTACCGTCAACAGAACTGGTCTACGATCCGGTGTCCCGTCGCCGTTACTCCGCCATTGTTTCTGTTTTGGCCGTCTGAGCTCATCCGAGCTGATCGTCGTTCCACGCCTTATCGTATTCGCGATCGTAGTGTTTTTTGGCTCGCTTGCCACCCGGCTTATTGTATTTTGTGGCATCACCCGTCCGTTTCTATGCAGCGCGACCCGAGCCGGTCTGCACCCACGTGTCCTTTGCCCGTCCGTCTTACGCAGTGCGACCCGTGTAGTGCCCCTTTTTCGCTTTTCACGTATTGTTCGCCTACGACGTCGATTTCGCCGCGTGAACACATTAAAACATATTCAGTCATTTTGTCATTTTTGCCAGTTCGCGACCGTTATTGCCATCCGAGCGTGCGTCGTCCGGTGGTTTTATGTTTTTCACGCTCGCTCTATTCGATTTATCTAACATACACCCGTACACATCGTCGTTATCCCGTTTTTGTCGTGATTAACATTCGCAGCTCCATTCAGCGCCCCCGACGGTTATCATCAACCACTTATCACGTCGTCAACATCCATATCAGTATCAGGTCGTACACGCGATTTATTATTTGTTATTATTAATTGGTCGTCGATTTATTATCCGACGTTGTAATTTGTATTTTGTATTTTTTTTTTATTTTTGTTCAATCGTTTTCCGCCGATCGATTTGTGATCGTGCTCCCCATTTACTAACCCTACCTAGCACGTAAGATTATTTCTTTGCAGAACCGACGCAATTAATTTATATATATTATCAGTCATACAATTCTATTGTTTTATATTTATGTTAGGGTTCCTTCACTCATCATCGTTTTAGTTATATTGTTGTCATAGGAGTTAACCAGCCTCCTCACCCCCCCATTATTAGTGTTATACAGTCCACCCTCTACCAGGTTACATGATCGACAAGACAATCGAACACACGGCGAGTTGCGTGTTGGCAGCCGTTCGCGCGCTCACACATACACGCGTACGCGTATTTCGCCTTGCCGGCTTTACTTGTGCAGCCGCTAACGAACAATCTGTGAGCATTAGAATAGTAAAAACAACAAAACAAATTATTCTGTCTAGCATAAAAATTAAGTCTTCTACTGTTCCATAAGATAAATTTTATTAATAATTGGCAGTTGGCAGTAAAAATTATCATTTTTATTTTTGTTGTAATTTTTTAAGCATATTTTACAACCTATTTAATAAATAATATTTAATAATTATTGGCTACATTCATGACGATTTCGACAAGTAATAAGCTTTATTATTAATTTAATATGAGATAATAAAATTCAAAAACTGTTATTAATTAATTGTTATTCTTGAAATTTTCTTACATATCGAATAAAAATGTCTATACATATTACCAGAGCTAGGATTTATATGCGAATAAAAACAAGGAAATATGCTTTTTTTTCTTCAAATATGCAAAAATATGCATTTTATATTTTTATTGAGAGGTTCCTACACATAAAACAATTGTTACAAAAAAATATTTATTTTTCGCAATAAATCAGTTATTGGTTAATTTTAATAGATTAAAAATTATTTATTAATAATTCGCATGCATAGATATTTATGAATTATTGTATATTATTTATTATTAAAT
Source organism: Aphis gossypii (assembly GCF_020184175.1). NCBI lineage: Eukaryota > Metazoa > Arthropoda > Insecta > Hemiptera > Aphididae > Aphis > Aphis gossypii. The sequence goes on from NW_026083429.1 coordinate 9,552, forward strand.
TCATATGTTGAATGTTACTTCATATTTTTAAATTTTCGAAAATAAATGATCTGCGATTGGATTGGATCGTTGACCAAAAATCCTAGTATATATACTTAGATAAATTGAATAATTACCGGCTAAAATATAATAAATTCAATCATACTAAATATGCTTGAGGCTCAATATATGCAAAAACATCTAAAATAAAAATTGTATCATTTTCATAAGAATAATATAAATCGTGGACATTACTCACTAAAACTCCATTTGGACGTAGCAAAAGAAACATGCTGTTGCATATTTTATCCTAACCCTGTATATTACCTCCTGTATTATATTTTAATTATTATTTTGTATTTTATAGTATGATATTATTGTAACTTGCCTACCTACATTATCGAATAAATAAATTAAGCAAATAATCAATTTTTTCTTTCAGATTTGTCAGTTAGTGTTTAACTATATTGTTGAAGAAATGCGACCTTTAATCACCCGTGAAAAACCAGCCTTTCATCGGCTCATTAAAGGACTAACAGGAATTACTGACACAGCTTTACTTCCAAACCGTAAAACTATATCTAAAGAGTTAAAACTGAAGTATAATAATTATGTATCTACATTAACTAGTTTAATTGATAAACAAGATTATATATGTAACACTGCTGATATATGGAGCACAAATAATAAGAGTTTTATAGAGATGACTAGCCACTTTATTGATAGTAAAACCTATAAACGGTATTCATATGTATTAGGTTGCAGAAAAATAAAAGGTAGTCATAACTTTTTAAACATTGCTGAAGTCATAAATGAAATCTCTGAAACTTACCAAATAAACAATTCCAAAATTACTCACATTATTACAGATAATGCTAGTAATTTTGGTAAAGCTTTTCGAACTTTTTCTAATGTTTCTACTAGTGGATCTGATTCTTATAATGTATGTGACTTTAATTCTGAATTAGAAATTGATAGTGATGTTTCAAATAGTGACTGTGAAAATAATACTAACGTTGAGTATATTAATGTAGGTGATTTGCTTTCGGAATCAAATAATTCAAGTAATCCTGACTCTGATTATAACAATATTTGTTTGCCCAATCATTTAACTTGTTGCGCTCATACACTAAATCTGATAGCTACAACAGATATTGAAAAAATTGACGATAAAAATTATTTAAAAATATCTAAAATTACTTTTGATAAATTAAATTCATTTTGGAATCTTCTTAGTAGAAGTACCGTGGCATCGGACAAAGTTTATGATTATTGTAATGTTAAATTTCCAGTCCCAATAATCACTAGATGGAACTCTATGTTTGATGCAATTAAAAAAATATTAGCTTTTAAAGAAAAACTTATTGTTATATTTGAAGAGTTAAAATTAATTAAATTAAAAATTGCAGAATGGACATTCTTAGAAGAATATTTTAAAATAATGCAGCCATTAGCAGTTGCATTAGATAAATTGCAGGGTGAAAAACGCAGCTTTCTGGAATACGTTACTCCGACTATAATTGATTTAAGGCGTTTATTAATTCAATCTACACACTTGATTTACTGTAAGCCTTTAAGTTTATGTTTAATTGTCAGTCTTGAAAAAAAGGTTTGATTATTTGTTTAACTTGAGTTCTCCTAACAGCAAAGATTTTATTTTAGCTGCCATGAGTCATCCAATATTTAAAAGTAGTTAGATATGTTGACTTGTGCAAACAATTTATAAAGGAATGTAAATTAATGAATTCTAATTCCGATTTTACAGAATACGTTTCTTCTTTCGATAATAGTGATAGCAATAGTGAAACTGAATTTTATAGTAGAGTTTCTTCACAAGATAATTCTTTAATTGATGATTCCAGCAACTCAGAGTTAACTGTTAGAAATTCCAATCTAACTAGCGTTCAAGCTTTATCTTTTTTAAACTCAAAAAAAAAGAACTAAATATCTTGGATTAATTTCCTGTAGTTAAAAAATTATTTTTTAAATTTAATACTTCAATACCGTCTTCTGCACCTATTGAAAGGTTAATCAGTGGGACAATTCAGGTCTTAACTCCAAGGCGTAATCGACTTGAAGATAAAAATTTTGAGATGCTTCTTTGCTGCAAATGTTTAATGCAACAAGAATAGTTATAAAGGGTACTTTTTTAATATTTGTATATTGTATAGTTGAAAGTAATGACCTAAAAGAAACCTTTTAATTTAAAGAGATAAAGTACTTTAAAAAGTACCTATTGAAGTGTTCCTTCATATTAGGTATATTGTGTATTATTATTACGACAATTATCTCTCCATTTATTATTTTTAAGTAAACTGTAATTGGCTTTAAAGTATGCTGTATAGAAAATAAGAAACTTGTAAGAAAAACAATATACATAATTAATTATTTTATGTTTTAATGATTATTAATTTGAACAATAAAGGTTATATAACAATATATATATATTTTTTGTGCATCTTTTATTGTCTTGTTAATAGAGATCATGGCACGGTACGCAACGGCTGCCAGTACAAAGTAAAGGCACCGCAGCGACCGGTCTACGACTTTATCAACCACCACCACGGGTGACAACGACGCGACATCGTCGCTCCCTCCACGCCGCAAAGGCTAGGCGGACGGTAAGACAAGTAGGGCCGGACGAGTGCCGGCCGTCGGTGATCGCGCTCTCTTGCAAAACCCGTGAACCGGACAACAACAGTTCCGTACGACTCTTTGTAATTTTTTTTGTTTTTGGTTCGATTTCCATCGTTCGCCGCAAACGCCACGTTTTGTTGTGTTTTTTCCTTTTCGTGTAATCACACTTATTGTTGTGTACCCAACATTGTTCATCTTTCTTTTTTGTGCCAATCACGTGTTCCGAATAAAAGACGTAGAACGCAAGCGACGTTGTTGTTTTTTTGTTTATTTCACCACCTCGCTCGTTGCGACCAACCTGCGCCACTACTACCGCCACCAGGTCGTGTCAAATTGACTCCCCGCAGAGGAATCACCTCCAGTCAAAGTCAGCGCAAAGGTAAGAGTTTTTATTCACGCTGACACATACCTCGGATAAATTGCTTATTATATTAGTATTGAGGTATTTTAGCCAGGTCTGTGTTTTCCGGTTAGCTAGGATTCCCCAGTTAGAATTACGTAAGAAGTATTTTAGTACATAAAAGGAGTAACTAATTGTCAATTTATTCCACATCATACAATAAAACATACATTTAACTGTAGTGATCTTTTCGTTTTACCTTTGATAACAGACGTTATGCCCCGACACTACAGTTACCATCAGGCATTCGAAAAAAATATGAACACTTATTACTCGCTGATCCTAACTTTGACGTACCAGCACAAATAGACATTTTACTAGGTGGTGATATCTTCCCAAATATTGTTCGTCCATGCGCAGATACCATTCATTCGTCTGGTTATCCATCGACTTTAGATACCCTCCTTGGTTGGGTTGTGTGTGGAGCCATCTCACAGTGTAATATGTCGCCAGCTGTTTCACTAACAACAGCGTTGACTCCGTCAATTGATAGTTTACTACTCAAATTTTGGACTGTTGAAGAACCCGCTGTGCCAGCATTACCTACCACTGAGGATCAGTCTTGTCTGTGTAGTGAACCTGTTCAGACGTATTTTATATTACAGTAATTATTGCTCTCTTATCTCTCTGTTTTAAAGTTCGAATTTTAATAAGTAAATTAATATCAATAATAATAAACTCAATTATTATCTTCTATATGATATTTCCGTTAATAAACATTAAATAATTACGTTAATTTATTCTGTTACAAAATTATTATAATCTTAACTACCCAATAATGGATGCTAAATTGGATGATATTTTAAGCTCAATAAACGAATTGAAGACAACACAAAATAAATTGGTTAATGCAGCTAATGAGCAAGGTAAAACACTAAAATCATTTACCAAAAAATTAGATGACCTTAACTCAAAATGTGTTAATCTTGAAACTAAACTCTCAGAATTAGAAGCCGAAAACACGCAATTGAAAAGTCGTTTTGACTTACTCGAACAAGATTATGTTTCGTTTAAACAAAAAACAAGTTCACCAGCTTATCAAATAGAAATATTAAACGAACTATATGACCTACAATCTAGAGCAAATAATATAATTGTTTTTAATTTACCGGAACTTAATTCTGAAAATTCTAAAAACTTTTCAGATATGTCACAATTAAAAAATGTATTTAGTGATTCTGGTTTAAATCTTCAAATAATAAAAACGCATCGTCTTGGAAAACCTATATCAAATCGACCTCGTCCTCTTAAAGTTACACTTCCAAATGTTAGTGACACTTTTTCGGTCTTACGCTCTCAATCTAAACTCCACAGATCACAAAAATGGCCTGACTTACGTTTCTCTTCCGACCAATCAGCTAAACAACGTAAATTCATGTCAAATCTACGTGAAGAGCTAAGAAAAAGAAGAGAAAATGGTGAAAAAAATATAATTATAAAATATATAAAAGGTATTCCAACTATTATTTATTCAAATAACTAATAAAACCCACTCCATTTACGTTAGATATTTATTACCAAAATGTTCGGGGTTTAAATACTAAAATAAACTACTTAAATGCTCAAATCCCATACTCTAATTTTGATATATTCGCGTTTACTGAAACTTGGCTTTCAACAAATATTAATTCCTCTGAATTGGGTTTTAAAAATTATAATGTATACAGATGTGACCGTAATACTTATACTAGTAGCTTCTCTAGAGGAGGTGGTGTTCTTATTTCCGTAAAGAATACATTATATTCAGAGTTGTTAAATACATCTTCTTGTCCACTAGAAAATTTTAATTGTTTTAATAAATTAGATAAGAGAATATGTATTGTTAGTTCTGTGTATTTCCCTATCAGCTCATCAGTAGATTTGTATACTTCATATTTTGATATCATGTATAATATGTTAAATAGTTTACCCAAATGCTGAATTTTTATTATTAGATGATTTTAATTTACCCTCGGCAGCCTTTTCTAATGCAAAATCTCTTTTTTTTAACAATTTATCCTTTCTTAATTTTAAGCAAATTAATAATGTTTTAAATAAAAATAATGTCTTACTCGATTATGTCATAAAGAACTCAGACACCTGTCATGTTTCCTTAAATACTTTACCTATTGTTAATGTCGATTTACATCACCCCCCTCTCATTATTAACCATTCATTCCCTTACCTTCATATAAATAATTTAGAACATCATGAAATACTATATAATTGGAACAAAGCTAATTGCAGACAAATTATTCTCAAGCTGAGCTCTATGAATTGGCAAAATATTTTTTAGCTTCACGATATACATTATAATATAAATTTATTTTACTCTAACATTTTTTCAATTATAAATTATTATGTTCCAACTTTTTCACTATCTAATAATTCAAATTTTCCCTCATGGTTTAGTCACGAATTAAAATGCATCATTAAAGAAAAGAAATTATACCATTTAGCCTTTAAGTATTCTAGTAATTTTCCCGATTACCTTCAATTTTCTAATTTAAGAGGCAAAGCTAAAATAATTAGACAAAGAGACTATAATACTTATATGAATAAAGTTCAAAATTCAATAAATAATAACCCCAAATATTTTTGGAAATTCTTTTAAGACAAAAAATCTCAAAACTCGATTCCAAATAACATGCATTATAATAAAATTAATACCAACAATCAGTGGCGTAGCCAGGGGGGGCTGAGGGGGCTGCAGCCCCCCCCCCGAAAAGTTAAGAAAATTTAACCTATGATATTCGATCAAAAAGTCTTAAATTACATTTTATTAATTTTAAATTGTCATCTTTATTTTGTTAGTTTTCTATAGCTACGGCCGTGCTAGTAGGTATTTAATGCATATATTACTATATAACATTGTGCAAAATCTATAAATAAATATTTGTAAGCGATTAGCGATAGACACCCGACGGGCAACGACTGTTCTTATCTTTATGACTTTACACTAATCGTATAATGTAATAGATGTATAAATAATAAATATACACAAACGGGCGACGGAAAATATTATTACCGATAGGCAGTCGGGCAGTATCGCAGTGAATGCAGAACGTATTATTTTGTCATTTTGATATAGGATTTAAATTTTTCAACTAGAATACTCAGAGAAAATGGCAGAAAAAAGAAAAAATCAAACTTTGTTGAATTTTTTCACAAAAAATATAAGTAAAATGTTTAATTTGTATTAGAAGATACGTTGTAGGTTCATATAAATATTAAGAAAAATCAATTTACTGGACTGTACATATTATTTTAAAATTTATTTTAATGCATTTTTAAGACTGCATACTCCTCCGTCGCGTCGACTTTATAACAATATAAGTTATAACATTACGCACACACTGCAAATCGAAATAAATTTACCGGTCAACCCGCGCGCGCGCATATACACACCCAGACTCATTAGTAATTATTCATTACATAGTATAAGTTTATGTTTATGTTAATCTACGATCATAATCTTTGGTATCGTGAATTATATAATATTATAATATTGTCCAAAATAAATGATTACCTATAAATATTAAACCACTTAATCCAATATGAAAATAAATAAATAATTTTTAAATATTTATTAATTTAAATAAATATTTTTTTATATTAGTCAACTTGCAGTGATCCTATCATTGAAGAAAATGAGGTAACGCAGAATATTGTAGTTTTCGAAGAAAAAAAACAAATTGATAAATCAGAATCAGAATCTGATTCTAAATTTGATATTGGTCTTTATATCAATTGTTCAAAACCTCTAACCAATACAGAAAAAATTTCAATTTTACATAATTTATGGGTGCCTGATGTAAATTATAAATTTCCAGCTCAAGATAATGGCAAGTTTAAACGTACTTTTCAGTTGAAATGGCTTAATACATTTAATTGGTTGGCTTATTCACAACTGAAAGAAGGGGCCTTTTGTATGTATTGTGTACTTTTCTTGCATCAAACAAATGTTGGTAAAGGTTCTCACGTAGAACTAGGAAAACTTGTAACCAAACCTCTCATTAAATTAAAAGATGCATTAGAATCTTTAAAAAATCATGCCAACTTAAATTTCCATAAAACTGCAATGTTAAATTCCGATAATGTTGTTCCAACTCGGTGGTCGTGGACTGTATTTTTGGTTTAGAAGTAACAGGTGAGAAAAATAACAAGAACAATAAATTAATAATTTGTTATGCCGGGTGACGGCCTACTATTGCACTGAATTTAAGTGTTAGAGGAGGCACAAAATACGTGCTGGCCAGCCTAACGGGAGCTTAAATACTAATTACACAAAAAAAGGTACAATAAAATCTGACCGAGAACGAGCGCAGTGCTGATGCTGGTGAGTGGTGATACTTGCCGTCGGTGACGGGTACGATGGTGACGGTGGTGACGGTGGTGACAGTATTGACGGTGGTAACGGTGGGTAACGGTGATGGCGATGGTGGTAACACTTTTTTACACAACGGCACAAGAGAGTCGGAACGGTCGGAAAACTCGGTGCACGTAGGCGATTCGGACGCAACACTGTGACTGCCGTAATGTGTCGTGTATACGTAAGCGGTCGGTGCACACATTCAAACACACACACACACACACGATATATATATATATACGCTGGCCGATAATATAATGATAGGTGCGGACTTATCTGGTGTCGTCCGAACAAATGTAATTAAAATACATAACGAGGAACAGAATAATGTATATGTGCAATTAAATACTAAGGAAAAGCAAGACATTTTAAAAAATCGTTCATCTTTGAAACCTATTATTCAGACTATTCGATTGTGCAGAAGGCAACCGATTGCATTAAGAGGGCATGCAGACTCTGGACGAATTGAAATTAATGAACCTACTGAGAATGATGGACATTTTCGTTGTCTCCTACGATTTAAAGCCAATAATGGTGATATAGTTTTAAAAGAGCATCTAGAAATGAGTGATTTGAATGCTATGTATACAAGTCCTCAAATCCAAAATGAAATAATTACTATTTTTGGAGAACTAATTCAATCTGAAATAGTTAAACAAATATCAAAATCCAGTTTTTTTTCTGTTCTCGCCGACGAGACAACTGATATTAGTCAAATTGAACAATTTTCAGTTAGCATAAGATACTTAGATGAAGAATCAATGATAGTTCGGGAAAACTTTTCAGCATTTATTCCTGTTCAGGATGTAACAGGAGAAGGTTTAACTAACACTTTACTAGAAACATTGAAAAACCTTCGTTTAAATTTAGAAAAAATGCGTGGTCAAGGCTATGATGGGGCGGCGACCATGTCGGGTGCTTTTAATGGTGTACAGGTAATTGTGAGAAAAAAATATCCTAAAGCGTTATACACTCATTGCATATCGCATTCTTTGAATCTTTGTTTGTCTGACGCTTCTAAGGCTCAAGATATTCGAAATGCTTTTGGAACTGTATCAGAATGTTGTGCATTTTTTCACTACTCCGCAAAAAGAACCCACATTTTAAAAGAAAAAGTTTTAGAAATTAATCCAAAAACTCAGGCACATAAACTTAAATCACAGTATGCATCCATTATTTGGTCATCAGACAACATAGGAGTTAATCATAATCTCGAAGCTATTCAAAATCGTTTTCTTCGCTCTCTAGCATTTAAGTTGAAAATCGAACGTCTACTACATTCAAATTATAACGGAGTATTATCCTACTTCAATATAGAATCGTTAAATACAGGAAGAAGTAACCTCCATTATTCATTTTTATTAAAACTATTAAACAACTCAATAGATTGCCCTTATTTACTGTAACAATTAAATTTTCGAATAAATACTAAATCCACCAGAAATCTAGAAAGCTTTTTAATTAATAATGTTTCTAAAACATACTCTAAATCATCACCTTCAAATATACTGATGACTATAGGAAATACTATGAATATTAATTTTAGTTAAAATTATTATAGCTGTAAATTTATATACCACATAATATGTAATTTTTATATTAATTAAATGTAAACTTTATACTATTTGTACCAACATTTTATTGTATTCATGTCACTACACAAAACAAATTTTTTTTATATATATATTATTCTGTAAATGGAGTTTTTTCCGTCAATAAAGATAATAATAATAATAATAACTGTGTGAACAACTATTTATGAAGAACACCTATCGTGCGCCGTGTGGTCGATTTTGTGTTTCTATTCCATTTCGCCCTAACGTCCACGAGCTCGGAGAGTCTCGATCTTTAGCCCTTAAACGTTTTTACAATCTAGAACGTAAACAGATGAAGGAACCACAATTATACACGACTTACAGAAAATTTATGAACGACTATTAAACACTTGGTCACATAGAAGTTACACAGCGACCTGGAAAATACTTCATCCCTCATTATGCAGTACTAAAGGCAGATGGTGATATTTCAAAGCTCCGAGTAGTGTTTGATGCGTCAGCCAGGTCATCTTCCGATTTGTCGCTCAACGATGTCTTATATATAGCGCCAAAGCTCCAGACTGACTTAAGAGATATCCTTCTTCGTATTCGACTACATAAATATATTTTCACTGCCTATATAGTCAAAATGTATAGGCAGATTTTGATCAGACCTGAAGATCGCCTATTTCAACACATTCTTTGGTGTGATTCACCCGATGAAGAAATAAAAGAATTTGAACTGCTGAAAGTGACGTATGGAGTTAGTTCAGCACCATACTTAGCCATCCGATGTCTTCACGAGCTGGATTCGCAAGAAAGTCATAAATTCCCTCTTACAAAGAAAATCCTTAGCTGACAACACGTATGTGGACGACATAGTTGTCGGTACTGATTCTGAAGAGGAATTATTACTAAAAAAACAAATTATTGCCCTTCTGCGTTCAGGTGGATGTGAATTAAAAAATTTGACGAGCAACTGTTCTCAGATATTGCAACAGATACCACCGGAAGATTGTGCTCAGCAGACGTCATTCGATCCAAAGAAGATCATTCCATCAAAGTCCTCGGTCTTCACTGGGATACCAACTCTGACTACTTCGCCTATCATACTCACACTCCAAAACCTCAATTATCAAAGCGGAAGGTGCTATCAGTCATCGCTCGATTATTTGACCCGATTGGTTCATTGGGTCCAATGCTTATGTGGGTAAAGGGGTTCATGCAGAAGCTGTGGCATGACCAACTCGATTGGGACACTCCATTACCCGAGAATCTAAGCTTGCCTTGGAACCAATTTCATACAGAGTTGCCAACCATACATCAAGTTATACTACCTCGAGTAGTATACATTTGTATGTTCTGCGCACTTTTGACTGCGGAGATTTTTAAAATTTAAGGTATAATTTACCCCTTAAACCAATTATTTTTTCCCCTGTAATACATAAAGTTTAAACAGTGTATACACTATTTATTTCCCGTGTAACACAGGCGGAGTATTCCGCTTAGACCAATAAATTTTTTTCTATGTTACACATAAAGTTTATGCAGTGTATATGTTACCGGCAATATGTGTAATGCAGTCATTACATATAATGCCTAGATATTTTATGAAATTTCATAAAATGACTGAAATTACCAGGTTAATTATATAATATACATATTCCCTAGTTATTATATAAAATACCTAATCAAAGTTAGGTAATAATTAGAGTTTGGATTTGTATGCACAAAAAGTATCAAAATATGCCATAATCTAATATGCAGTAAAATCATATAAATATGCAACAAGTATGCAAGCAAGTTTTTTTTTATTAATTAGATATTGAAAAAAAAAAATTCACCATTAGATTCAAATTAAGATAACTGACAAAAATCCAAAACTGTATAAAGGAAAAAAATATGCAATTGCATAGAAATGCACGCTCTAGTAATAATATTATGTTATCAAATAACACATTATTATCAGATAAACGATACGACGAGTTGATAGAAGAAATTTTAACGCTAAGATGTCAGAAAACAAAAAAAAATCCTCGTGATTTTTGGTTGCAAAAAAGGTCAGTAAATAAGTGTTAATTTATATTTTTAGATTTATTAAGTATTTATATTTAGAAAGTATTTATTACTAAAACTCACAAATATTAAAAATACATTACCGTAATTTTATTTTATTACGTTAAAATTATTTAATTTTTTTTTTTTGACATTAAAATTTAGATTAAATAATATTTAAATGTTATTTATTCCACGAACCTATACATTATTATAATAAATAATAATAACTACAATAATAGTATTGCTGTATATTATATAATATAAAGTATTTAAATATAAAATGTGTTTTGGGTGATATTGCATGATTTATTTAAAGTATTTTTTTTTTTTTATATTTTTTAACAAAATAACCTTAAATGCATTTTTTGACAAATTTTAATTTTAATTTAGATATAGATATGACGTTTTAATAGTACAAGGTAATAAAAAATTAATTTTTCCCGTCAATGAAAATGAAAATATCCTATATTATATTCGTGAAAGCGAGTTGTATGATGTACTAAAAAATACTCTCCAATTGGGCACGGTGGACGAGATTGTATGATTAAAGAACTTTCCATCAAGTATAAAAATATAGCTAGAAGTGCAATCGAATTATTTTTGAGCTTATGTAACCTTGTTAACAAAAGCAAAAGGGAATTAAAAAAGGTATAGCTGTGAAGCCAATGGTTTTTAACGACTTTAATTCACGATTCCAAGTAGATCTTATTGATTTTCAATCGCACCCTGACGGTAAATATCAATTTATAATGGTCTATCAGGACCACCTGACAAAATTTGTCATATTGAAACCTTTGGAATTCAAACGAGCTGAATTAGTTGCTTATAATATTATAGATATTTTTACACTAATTGGAGCCCCTAGTGTTTTACAATCAGATAATGGTAGATAATTTTCGAATCAAATTGTTTTAAGTCTCAAAGATCTTTGGCCAGAACTCAAAATAGTACATGGCAAGCCCAGGCATAGCCAGAGCTAGGGTAGTGTAGAACGTGCAAACCAAGACATAGAAAATATGCTGACTATATGGATGCAAGAACAAAATACTTCACAATGGAGTCAAGGTCTCCGTTTCATTCAGCTAATGAAGAATAGAGCTTATCATTCAGGTATCAAAACTACTCCTTATGAAGCATTATTTGGATGCAAAATTAAAATCGGATTAAATACGTCAAATTTACCTAAAGAAATTGTAGAAAATATTGATACAGAAGAGCATTTAACAGCAATTACAGAAAGTAAAAGCAGTGAAACAATTACAAATGCTACAACTGTTAACCCTTGTTAATTACTGTAGTGTGGACTGTATAATTTTGGTAATAAAATAACGCTAAAGTGTTTACGGATTATGCCGGATAACGGCCTACTATTTTAACCGTGGAAAAACGATAATATATAGTGACACAAATGTGCCGGCCGGCGTAGGGCTCTTAATAATCTAAATACAATACTAATAATAATAATAATAATAATTCAAAAAACAATAATCAATAAAAACCGCGATAGCTGAGACGACGTGGCTACGTTGATCAGCAATGACGGTGTCGGTGCTCCTGGGTGACGCTGGAGGTGACGAGTGACGGTATGAAGTGAGGGTGAAGTGGAGTAATGGTGAATGACGGTAACAACAAAAGAAACAAATAGGGTAATATAACTCCCGGTTCGTGTACTAGATACCGAGAAAATACGCACGGGAAACGCACAGCTGTAACGTACGGACCCGGTAGCGGAACGTAAAGACTGACTGTCCAGTTTGTGTGATAGCTTAGATACGGTCGTGTTCGTTGCACTATCACCCGATTACGTAAATGCCTGAACATATCGCCCTCCTTGAATGGTCCCACATTCAATCACAACGGTAAAGGACATAACTTCACCACTGGACGCTTGAGAGTCTTCCCGTTAGCTAATTTGACGTCAGCTACTCGGACGACCTTGTCTTCGCCAGGGTATATTTTGACAACGAGCGCTGTACTCCATGTGAGTGGTGGTGTGGGTTCCTTAATGATGACCAAGTCGTCCACCACCAGGTTGCTGTCTGGGCGCTGCCACTTGTTTCTCGTTTGCAGAGTTTGTAGATATTCCTTTTGCCATCGCTGCCAGAAGTGAAGTTGAATCTGTTGAACCAGAGTCCAACGTTGACGTAGAGTGTAGGCTAGTGGATGGTCTTGGGTATATGGCTGTGGTATAGAAGCTGGTGGACCCATAGTCAAAAAATGCCCCGCGGTGAGTGGTGCAAAATCGTTAGGGTCGCTGGAGAGTGCGCCTAATGGCCTTGAATTTAATGTGGCTTCTATTTTGTGTAGTATAGTATTGAGTTCTTCATGCGTAAGGACTTGATTGTGAACTATTCGCCGTAACAACCCCTTGGCTGACTTCACTGCTGCCTCCCAGAGACCACCCATGTGCGGCGCAGCAGGAGGATTAAAGTGCCAGGTTACTTGGTTGGATGAAGCGTAACGGATGGTCGTAGGCGACTTCAGAATTTCTTGCACTTCCTTTAAGTAATGATTAGCTCCCACAAAATTAGTCCCGCAGTCACTGTATATGTCTGTACAACGTCCTCGTCGTGCGATAAATCGTTCGAGGGCGGCAATAAATGTGGCGTCGACAAGTCCGATGCAAGCTCTATGTGTACGGCTGTAGTTGCCATACATACGAATATGCATATGTATGCCTTTGTGACCCGCAGTCGGCGTAACAGAGCAGCCTTTACGTCGAATGGTCCCGCAAAATCAACACCACTTTGCCGAATGGTTTGATTTGTTCAAGGCGCTGTTGTGGCAGATCTCCCATGAGCGGCTGAGGAGCGCGAGGTAGTGCTCTGAAACATGGTATACAACGGTGGAGTTGTCTTCGGATAACACTTCTTGCCGACAATATCCAATATTGTTGCCGTATAATGTTCTGTACGGTTTGTGCACCTGGGTGTCCATTGCTTCTATGTACCTGGTCGATCAACAGCCTAGTCATCCGTGCTTCTTTAGGTAGTAGAATTGGACATTTTGCTTCAAAAGGTAAATCTGCACGCTGTAAACGTCCACCCACTCTTATCACATTCGCGCCATCTAGAAATGGGGCCAGCTTTCGCAGTTTAGAGGAACATGATCGGTTCTGCTTCAAATTGTTGAGATCATCGGAAAAATACACTCGTTGTGTCCACTGCACCAATGCCCGTATAGCTTCATCTATCTCAGCGTAATTGGGTGGTGTCTGACGGTCCGGAATTTCTTGGTTGCGGAGACGCTTACGTACTCGCAGCCAATAGCAAGTCAAGCGCGTCATTTTTGTCCAACTGTCCGATTGGTACAGTAATGGACATTCAGTCAAGGTTTCGGTCGTAATCAGCGTGATTACCTTCGTCTCAAGTTGCTCCTCGCGCGATTCATCTGTCGACATCCTTGCTTCTGCGGATGGCCAATATTCTTCTGACATTCTGAGAAAAGTCGGTCCCATCCACCATTGAACGTGATTGGCGAGTTCTTTCGGCGACAGTCCCCTCGATGCACAGTCAGCCGGGTTCTCCTTCGTTGGCACATGTCTCCACATGTCTGGTGTCGTTGTTTGCTGTATTTGTGCTACTCTATTCGCTACGAATGTCTTCAATTGCGCTGTTTGCGCCTGTATCCATGCCAGGGCCACCGTAGAATCAGACCAAGCTATCACCCTTTCGATATTGATTCTAGTTAGGTTTTTGCGCACAAAATGTAATAATCGGGCTAATAACCATGCGCCGCAGAGCTCCAATCTTGGAATCGTGATCCGTTTTGATGGGGCGACTTTCGATTTACCCATTAACATAAAACATTTTGCTGAACTGTTGGGCGCCACGACACGTAGGTATATCACCGCGGCATATGCTGCTTCGGAACTATCGGAAAAACCGTGCAACTCATATTTCCCGTTGTTACTGGTCACTCGGCGGGGAACTCGGATCGACGACAACTCTGGCAACTCCTGGTGATAACGTGTCCAAGCCTCTGCTGCTTCTTGTGGTATGTTGTCATCCCAACCAAGTTCTATAGACCAAAGGTACTTCATTAACACATTGATGGACATTCTGAATTGTTGTGGTTTTTTTTTGTGAACTTTAGAAACGCAATTACATACTACTGCTATAGCAGTAGTAATTTGACTACTGCTATAACAGTATTGTCCACCTACATAGTAACTATCAAGTACGTATATCACTACTGCTATAGCAGTACCATCAAATAAATTATTTAATATTTATATTTATAAAACAAAAATGTACAGTTTAAATCAAAAACTTCTGTTTATTTTTTTGTTTTGTCTAAAAAACTAAAAAAGTGAATTGGTACATAGTAATAAAATAACACAACTCGGTAAACTTATTAAATATGATATAACTAGATCAGTACAAGTATAACAAATACATATAAATAATTATAAAAGTATAAAATTGATTATAAATTACTATAAAAGTGTTCTTTTTCGTGACAATTCAAATAATTATACACTTTTATGAAAGTCTTCAAAACATATTCCAACACAAAGTGGAACACCGCATTCTCTGCATTGGTATTGAGTTTGTTTTCTGATTTTGTTTTTTGTACACACATTGCAATTCTTGTAATACACTTCCCTTTTGAAGTTAGGCGGAGGTCGAATTTTTTCGTGGTAATGCCCTGATAACCTTTTTTTGGTTCTTTTTCATTTAGATTTTTAAAAAATTGTAAGGCTGTTTTGTCTAGTGGAACTTTCAACATACTTTTTATCAACATATCACGAAAATCTTTAAAACGCATAGAATCGCAATCAAATCGTATTTTGTAAATGAAAAATGTATTCCAAACAGCGATGTCTAGTAGGTGAAATAATACTTTCTTGTACCATCTTGATTGTTTTCTCGGACTACTATAATACTTCACCATTTGGTCTGCTCTATCAATGCCACTCATGTTATCATTATAATGAATAATCTCATTAGGTTTATTTTTGTCGTGGCCAAATCGATTTTTTGTATTCGAAAGCATGGGATGGTATCTTGTAGTTATTGCAAGTACATCGCGTTTATCTTTCCATTTGCTAACATATACGTTTCCTTTGCGACGCCATATGTATTCTCCAGTCTTCAATTTTTTTGTCAGTACACACTTAGGATTATCCTTGCGGTTACTACGTAACGTTCCAGTGGTATGTGTTTTTCTTAGTAAAAGTTGATTTGATAGACATACACTGTTATAATAATTGTCCATAAAAATGGTATGGCCTTTGTCAATAAAAGGTTCTAAAAGACGAAACACTAAAGTATTAATTTTTGAAGTAGGTCCAGTTTGATTTTCATCTCTCTTTCCCTTATACATTTCCATATTAAGTACAAATCCACCAGGTGAGCAAAGCTCAAAAAACTTTATTCCATACCTCGCTTTTTTTAATCGCATGTACTGTCTAAACATGAGTCTTCCGCGGTGAAGAAGAAGAGATTCGTCTAATGATAGAGCTTCATAAGGAGTGTATGCTTGTCTAAAATTATTTAAAAGACTATCAAAAAGAGGTTGAATTTTTTTTAACGGTCCGCTTGCATCCTTTTCTATTGATTGATCACAATATTCTACACTAAAGCACCTCAAGATTTTTTCAAATCGCCTACCCGACATTGTTTTTGATATTATAGGATGATAATATAGAGGGTTGTTGGAAAACATATCCCTGATTACAGCAAATTTTACAGAACCAGCCAGCAAACAAATCCCAAAAAATTTATACATTTCGTCGAAATCTACTTTATTGAATTCCATATTACGAGCATATTTTTTATGTGGTCTTGTTTGACTGGTCAATTTTATACCATAGTTGTTCGTAGATAAAACTATCATATTTGTTATTTCTTTAGTCCATAACATTTCAAAAATGTGTAAAGGGTTATCTTTAGCGTGATCGGGAACATCGAGTTTTATTCCAGAATTACTACTATCGAATTGGAAATCTGGAATGTCTACCCAGTTCTCGACCCATTGATCATTATCATTGTTAGGTATACTATTATCAGTGTCACTAGAGCTTACCTCAAATGACTCTTCACCACTTGATTCATTCTGGATTTCTGCATTAGAACCAGATGGTGCTGGTAACACATTTTTATTGTTACTCGGAAACCTGTAGTCGGGATCGATATCTGAGTCGTCTACGAATGATAAGCTGTCAGAGTCAGATTCGAACGATTCATCT
Source organism: Aphis gossypii (assembly GCF_020184175.1). Classification (NCBI taxonomy): domain Eukaryota; kingdom Metazoa; phylum Arthropoda; class Insecta; order Hemiptera; family Aphididae; genus Aphis; species Aphis gossypii. Next base: position 26,705 of record NW_026083429.1, read on the forward strand.
AAATAACCACACACTTCTTCGATGTTTTTTCGTGACATAATTTATTATATTATATAGGTAATATATTCATTTACAATTTACAGCACTAATCACTCGATAGTCGACACACAACTGCAACTGGATAACCAAAACTAAATATTATGATGAAACAATCGATAGTTTATATAAATAAATAAATTATAAATAGTGAATTCAATATCTGATTGTTATTCGTTAAAATAAACAGCTGTCGTAAATAATTGTCAATAATATTACCCATAATATTATTATCATAAACAGCAAATACTAAAAATAGAAAAAAGTGGTTTTAAAATACAGTGCCCAATGTTCCGTTGAGTTGTAGTGGGGCAGTGGGAAATTCTCTACCGTATAAAACTATTGAAAATAGTACTGCTATAGCAGTAGTGAGTTTTAATAAACGAATATTGAACTACTGCAATAGCAGTAGTGATATACGTACATCAAATTTAAAAACTACTGCTATAGCAGTACTGTCCATCAATGTGTTAACCGTTTGAGCTCGGTTGTGACTGGAGATAATAATCCAAGTGGGTCGTAGATTCGAGCGATTTCCGAGAGGATGGCTCGTTTGCTATAACGCACTGGGTTCGGTCGGACATTGTAGCTTAGCTTATCCAGGTTTGGAATCCATTTAAGTCCTAGAACATTGGTGGTCCCACCGTCAGTCGTATCGAAGGTGACTGGGTCCATTTGGCGGTGTGACATCGGTACAGCTTCCAAGAGAGCACGAGAGTTGCTACTCCATTTTCGAAGCTCAAATTTCCCTTCCCCATTACTAAAAGCAAATCGCGTTGTAATGCCAGTCCGTTTTCTACACTGTCGGACCCGGTGGCAACATCGTCCACGTACATGTCTTGCCGCACCACTTGTCTCACTTCAGGATACTGTTCAGCTTCATCCTCT
>NW_026083430.1:0-27405 GCF_020184175.1 Aphis gossypii
ATTTTTATTTAAAAAATTACCCAAGTTTGTAGCTGAAAGTTTAGCATCATTTAATGATGCAGCAAGTATATCTTCTATTTTTTTATCACATATTGTTTCAAATGTTACTGTTGTTTGGAGTTTAGTATTGTTTATAAAATTTCTACTGTGTTTCTTGTAGCGAGGAAAATTGTATGTACTTTGAGATGGATTCAGCTGACTTGGTATATCATCTGAATGAGAAGGATTTGGGCTCTGAAGTATATTTTGGTGGTCTTCATGAAGATCGTTTTGTATCATATTCAATAATTCTATTCTTGTTAATCGTTGTAAAATGTCTTTCATGGTTAGGTTAGGTTAGGTTAGGTAACCACTGTTGAAAAGGTGGACGTCATTGATCTTGTGGTTCTAAATAACTCCTCACATGTCTGACTACTAAAGTGCCAAGGAATGAACATATATGGTCTTAGGCAATAAGTGCTGTCTCTGAATTTTTTTTACCAGTAGGATTAAAGATAATGCGTTAAGTTCAATACATGAATAGGCATTAGTAGTAATAAAATTATCTTTTAAGCTGTATTCTTTATTCTTCAAAATTGAGTACCTCCATATCCTCAGGAAGTAAACACTACGCCATATTCTATAAATTCTGTCTCTACAGTTAAGATTTATCTAAAAAAGAGAGAAGTATATTGTTCATGGTTTCTAGAAAACATATAGTTCCTAGGCTTTGTGGCACATGTTTCAAACATTTCTTGTACTACAGGAGAGCATATTTTTTCTGCAGATCGAAAGTTCATCTTATCTTCTGGAATAAGATCGCTTAATGTTAAAAGGTGTTTGTCCTTTGAAAATGTTTCTAATAATATTTTCATGTGTGAAACGGATATTGTATAGTTACCAATTGGTAAGACTATGTTAGGTTTTAATAATCTTGTTCTAAGTTTAGTACCAATGTGAACTGTATCTTGAATATAGAATTGTGTGCTTTTCTGTTGGTAAGAGTTAATTTGCATAGCTTTTAAAAGTCTAGTATCACCATCCGAAGAATATCCTAAAATTTTGATACCAAAATCTGCAGCCATTTTTTCCATAATATTCCATCGATCTATCACATCTTTATGGTTGAATCTGTTATTAGTACCAAAAATACTCAAGCAAAATGTTGGAGCATTTTCATGTAGAGGTTTTGCCATTATTACGTACGCATAATTTGCTTTTTCATTATTTTGGAAATATTGCCCAATTGTATTAGCTAAAGTGGCTAAATATGCATTAACATCTGCCATGCCATTTTCAAAAGGCAACACAAAACCAATAACTTTATTAGAAACTTGGTCATATTGTATCTTTCCCATAACTCTGGTACCATCTTCGCTAACCCAAACACAGAGAGGTAGATTTCTTTCCAATAAAAATTCTTTAAGTTCTTTAAATCTATATTCTCCTTCCACTATATTTTGTTTTTGAGTTGAAATAAATCTATTTAATGAGCTTATTGATGGCAACGAGTTTGTTAAATTAGATTGAAGTGTTTTCGTATAAAAGTCTTCCCCCAACAAAATATAAAAAAACACAAAACTTTTTTAAGGATTCATCATATCGATTTGCATTGGAACTAGCAAATTTGAATTCCTTAAGGCTGAATTACAAATTGATTTTAGTAATGTACTGGTATTCGTTTTTTTTATAAAAGTTTTCAACTGATATTTCTTCCCAAGGTGGCATATTGTTCTTTAGATCTTCTAATGACTCATTAAATATATTATTTTCATTGATGTATTTATTAATTTGATCTACAGTCTTATAATAGTTGGTTATCAGTGGTTGATTTTCTCCATCATTCAATAAACTGTTCTAGTTCAGAGCACTTTTTTCTTTCTTGTCTACTATATTTGGGCTCTTTCCATTTTGATGAAACATCCGGTTTTAAAAAGGAAGAAGGCACATTTTGTTCAGAAATACATTTAGATAAGATTGGTTCAAATTCGATACTTTTTTTTTTTATGTTATGTTCAATATTATCCTTATTTAATATGTCTTTGTCGAGGTCTTTGTTTACTAATGTAAAGTAGTTTACAACAGTATTTTGTTGGTTCCCTTTTTTGTTGGATTTTCTCTTATCTGATTTTTGAAAGTGATTTACTAGATGCCTGTAGTAATTACTTAATATCCATGTTCTAGTCTTACGCCCAGCTAAAACTGTTTTAAAAACTTTTGTACGGGCACCACAAAAACAAATAATATCACTCATGATGTTATTACTTTCATCAATACTTGTGTTTTCATCTGGATCAAGTTCATCACATAATTTAACAGAGATATTTTGCTGGTTTATAATGTTATAAATAATTTCTGATTTTAAATTGCTATCAATATCAGACACATTGTCAGTATTTTGTGGATCATATTTTTTAGTCCATTCTTTAATATTTTTTTCAATAATTTTTTTCTCTTCTGTTAAATTAGTATTGAAAATGTGAACTTTAGCTGCTGATTTTTGTCTTTCAGGTGGATTTTTCTTTTTATTTGACCAGGTTTATCTGACAGTTTATTGATGTTTGATCTAGTTTTAGTATTTTGTATTTTTACAAACTAATTTTTATAAAACTCTATAACCAAACCTAGCTTTTTTTTGTGTCCATCAAGAAATTTAAATTTAGATATATTATTTTTAAAAATACCATAATATGTCTCATACTCATCTTCTTCAATCAAATCTGGCAAAGTACTTTTAGCAAATTCTTCAGTATTATCGATATCCGTTTGAATTATCTTAGCAATTATGTAAGGGCTATCAAAACCATTAGCAATAAAAAGTTTCTTCAGGCCTGATTGAAGTTTAAACCCTAAACTATTTTCAGCCTCCTGGAATGGATCATCAATTGCTCGATCAATTGTGTTTAATTCGTCCATTGCTAAATATACATATTACAAAGATTTAGAACGCAATTCTCAACCTAAATCATGATATTAGTGAAAATCTTAAATAATTTTATAAGTAGTTATCATTTATAAAGATAATAAAAAAGATATAAGAAGTAAATATAGAACTGATGGCTTCTTTACTTTGCTTAGAATATAATATTAGCAAATTAAAATAATATTGCATTTTGTTTAAGTTAATATTAATTCATTTATTTAAAAATTTGTATGGTTGGTTATATAGTTATTAGCTAAACTAAGGGTCAGCAACATTTTTAATAGATAAAACCTAAAAATACATTTTTTTCACAAGCACAATTTGAATATATAGTGCATTTTATTTTAAACAACAATTTTGTTTATTTAAGCTGTTATGGGCTATGAGATATCTATAAGATATCTACGAGATTACAAGGCTAAGTTAGTATGACCATGCCTCGTGTCAAGGGTAATGCGGATGCTACTATGACCATGACACGTGTCGGGATAGTAAGCGCACCAATAATTACAGTGCACTAATGATGCATTTGAGATGTTATTGCACATTCTCAAATTCGTGTCCGAATTTGCAACAACAACAACAAGGACACCTGGTTTCGCCCAGAAGGCGACCACACGACGTAAACAAGAGACGCACCACAATATATAAGGGAGCCCGAAGACCAGCAACGGCAGATGTACCAAAGCTATCAACAACTGAGCACTTTCACGTCACTCAGCCACTTATTTTATTTGTTACATGTATTTTGTTTGTATGCAATAAAACATATTACGTTATTAAGTTTACTTTCATTCAAATTAACCATTTGGATTCAAATCTGATACTGGCACGCAACAAAGCTTATAAATTTATAACCGATAGAAACTAATTTAACAAGGTGAATGCATGGGCGCATTAAAGGAGGGGGCAAAAGGGACAATTGCCTCGGGTGGAAATTTTTTGTAAATTTTCTTTATATATAATAACTTTTTCACTCCAAATAAATAAAAAAGAACAATACAAATTATCGCAAATAAATATTCCGTCTTTTAGTATTATAAAAAAAGAAGAGAAAAAAGATCACATTGTTCCAAATAGATAATTACTAATTAGTATAAGGTGAAGATTTTTATGTTGCTATAATAGGTATTTATATCAATATGAAATGAAAATAACCAACTTAAAAAGCCAGCGTAGCGATGAAATTTTTTCAAGTTCATACTTTTCAAAAAAGTATTCAAACAATACGAAAAAATGTATACTAGGGGCTCAAAATAATTTTACGCCACCGTATATTAACCTCGAGATTAACCTTTAATGCGCCCCTGGGTGGAGGTGTGTATAAACAAAGTTATAACAATAAATAACACGTCAAAATTATATATATAAAAAAAAGTATACTATATACAAGTAAAAGCTAGAGTAAAGATTGTGAGATTTTTGAATTTGAATAGTAATAACCAGTCTATTGTTCTAGGTTTAATTTTTGATAGTGAAATTCAGTTTTTATCAACAAAAATATTGTATACAATATTTTTTATTTTTTACATTTTCGAGTAGGTATATCTTTTATACAAATTATTATAATTTTGTAATTGTTTGTAGGTATCTTATAAAATAAAAATAACTTTATTAGTTATTAATAGCTAATAAAAATACTCATAACTTGCTTTAAAATTAAAATCGTATTATATGCCATAAAATAATTTTCTCTATAAAATGTATAAAGGTGACCTCTAGTTTTATAAATTACAGAAACAAATATACTATTGTGAACGTAAAATGTTCTATGTCCTCGATGTCGTAAGTACGTTTGTAAGACAGATACCGTGCATACAACACATGCGGCTATGGCATCCTCATAATATCAAATTACCTTTTTAGTATTTACGGTTAATTATATATTTATATTAAAATAGGAATAATTACTTGTGATCTCACCTGTAACTGATCAAAACCGGAGACCAAAACTATTTCCACTTCACACAAAAAAATATGAAATTTCACAAAAGTCTAAAAACGAACGTCTCGACGAACGTAAATGCAAAGTGCAAATGCATAATGCAGCGCGTCTATGCGGGTCTGATACAGCGATAAACAATGTAAAAACACAAGTAAAAAAAAAAAACGATAAAAACCTAAATGAACATGTCCGTGTTTGGATAAAATTGGTTCAAACTTGCAATCATTTTTTTTAAAATATCGCAATGTCATACATAAATACAAGCAATTAATTTCGAGATTAATTTGAATTTAACTATACATTTATTACCAGAAAAATAACCGTTTTCTCGAGTATATTTCCAAGTTTTAAAGCTCGTTTTAAAGTTATAGAAAAAAATCCACAGACTAGATAATATTATTTCGAAATTATTTAATAAATTTCGAATAAATTTGGATTATATTGGGGGGTATATATAAAAACATTATAAAACTATAATTTATTCAATGCTACACTCGGAATCGCTCGGAATCTAAAATGTGACAAAACATTTTTTGTTTTTTAATTTTACATCGTAAATTTTTGTGGGCACACACAATTAATATTACCTTTGATTAAACCTTAAGAGGACGTCGTAACCGCATGTGTTGTCTCAGTCTTACACACGTATGACATAGCAAATTTACGTTCACCAGATTCAAAAGTATTTTATCATTTTAAAATATAGAGTTTTAAAAAGGTCATAACTTACTTAAAAATAATAATATCAATAAAAGGCTACGTGGGGCCTTAGATAATAATCTTGCCTTTAAATTATAGGTATAATAGGTCAATTCACTCTAATATTAAAACTAACAGCATACTTTTGAATCTGGTGAACGAAAATTGTCTATGTCATACGTGTGTAAGGTGGAGACAACACATTCGGGTACGACGTCCTCTTAACAATATAATATTATACCTACAATTTATATAACCTAAATTATTTACTCGATTATTTATAACTAAATATATGATATTTAGTGGCTACTGGCTATAGTACAGTAGTACCCATCAACATAAAATATATACGTTTCATCTATAAGTGTAGGTAAAAATTATTTATATACCTACCTATTTATCAATTATATTTAAAATAATATACATAGGTACAATAGGTACTAGGTACATATTTTCTTCCTAGGTAGATCTTAGGTATAAGCAAATATAGCATTGCAAGAACTTAACATTACTCTAGGATAAATGGTTTAAATGCCTTAAGTTTAGTTCTCGGTTTAGTACCTTAACGTTGTTTTCATCTGGACTTAAAAATGTTTAAATCGAGGTTTAAATATACATGATGTATCTGTCAAGAATATCAAAAATTATTGAATGATTATCAAGATTATCAAGTGATTATCAAATGATTATCTAGATTATCAAATGATTATCGTAGGATTATCAAAATATTGTACACTGATTATCATAGTGGTTTACCCCTCGTTCTGTACATTGTCATACCACCAAACTCTGTGTTGTTGTTAGCTATCTCATATTCATGACCTTATACTTATAATCGAAATACCTCACTTTACCCCTATACAGTCCACTCTCTCCATCGCCACCCCTCTTATAGAGTTACGAGGAAGATATCAATACGAAGACAACAAGCGCGTCGTTTCACGTGTAGCTGCCGCCTGTGCACACACACATACGTATACGCGCCGCCCGGCTTCGTTGTGCAGCCGCCTTTCGCACAGTTTTTTTTTACAATATAAATGAATAAAACTATTAAACACAATTATTATTTAAGATAGTGACTATATTGTAATTTCTTATCGCGTTGCGTTGTCACTCGCGTGCTGTATTCTTTTGGGTTTTTCTATTTTGTACATAGTAGCTCGGGCGTCGTCGTTTTCTGTTTACCATGAACTAAGATATACAGTATATATAGTATATCTTAGTTCATGCTGTTTACACAATAATATTATCTGGAGGACTTTACGGAATGAAAACAATATTATTTAGTTAAAATTACAGTGACTCTGTTCTCTTTTGAAGTCCAGTGCAGTCGCATGTTCCTATATTGTATTTAATTGCTAAAAAAATTATCATAGCTTGTGCAATGTTGTTATTTTATTTGAAATTATTATATCTTATTAAAAATGGAAAGTATAGAAATATTTAAAATTATTAACATTAAGAATAGAATGTACCATTTAATAAAATAATATAATCAATGTATAATATGATACAGCCATACAAGAGATTCTTTTAAAACTAGAGTTTTCAAATTTTTGGGATTTTAATTTTTATATGATTTAAAGAAGTTGTTATACTTAATAATTTGTTTATTTATTTTAGATTCTGAACGAAGTGATGAATGTATTGATTTTACAATGGTGGGTTTTTTTTTTTTTTTTTTTTTTGTTTTTGTGTCTGTGTACAGCATAACTAGTCGAAATAATGCTCCAATTTCAAACAATGGGGGTGGTTTCCGATGTAAAGTGAATATCCTGGTGCATTTATAGAGGTAAAAAGTTAACATTTTCCAACAGTTTTCAAAAAAAATCGAGAAAAACAAAAAAAAAAATGACGGAAAAACGGCAATTTTACGCAAAACCAGTTTTCGACGAAATCGATTTTTTTTTTTATGGTTGTAATTCAAAAACTAATCACTGAAAATACTTGAAATTTTCACCAAATGTTAATGTCAGTAGTATCCGTAAATAGTTAAATTTTCAAAAAATTTTGACTTTTTTTGAGTTATTATTTTCCACTAACCAATTTATGGGAAGAACACTATAATCTTTAGTGTCAATGAATTTTGCTACGACCCATTTCATTGACAAATTCTGGAATTTCATAATAATAAGTTATGATTGACAATAAAATAATGTAAAGCAAACAACTCGGTATGGCGTAACGTAGGTGTAAGCTCTAGCCCTCTAGGTAAATATTATTCACCAGCGGAGTGCCAGCCAACCATTTGAATATGCCGTAGTCACAATAGACATAGGTAGCTTATAATTATAAATAATAATGAAATATGAAATAGATCTTACCTTTTATTCACATCGGCCATAGTATTCGAAAATGTAATTGTTTATGCGATTATTTAATCGTAATAACTAATAACTATAGGTAATGACGACTCAAAACACTTTAAATAAAACAATTAAACAAATTGACGTCGTCGTTTACAGTTTTATTCGCACCAGTTAAGACTAACCACAGTTTAACGTAATAAAATATAAAACAAATATTAAGTAATTAGGTAAAATGATGGTGGAGACAGCTAAAAACCAAGAGTCCAAGACTGCGACAGTCAGAGTGGCAAGACCCATAGAGGCATAGACAACAGGGTCTAGGACATTTCGCCGCGACCGATTCGCCACAGCCATTTCGCCGCGACCGTTTCGCCGCCGGACTATTCGCCGCAGACCGGTTCGCCGCCGGACCATCTCGCCGCAGACCGGTTCGCCGCAGACCCTCTCGACGCCACACCGTTTCGCCGTGGAATTTTTCGCCGCCGGACTATTCGCCGCGACCGTTTCGCCGCCGGACTATTCGCCGCAACCGCTTCGCCACCGGACTATTCACCGCAGTCGTTTCGCCGACGGACCATTAGCCGCAGCCGTTTCGCGCCGAAGAGAATCTCCCCACGATATATCTCATTAAATATTAATATAGAACAACTCTAAGAACTTTGCAATAACTTTGATATGTTCCTCAATTGAAATCAAGTACATTTTATTACCCCCATGGTCTCACACTTGAATTTGCAGCTTTAATTTCCGTTTGTGCATAAGCAGCCATGCGCTTTGGGGAAGAAGACTTTTTTAGAGTGCATTTAATAGGCTTAAATAGTACTTTAAGTTAGGGGGGGGGGGCTAGATTAAAATGTTTTATAGCAAATATTTTTTAATTAAATTATTATTTATTATTTCTAATGGTGTTTACGTGTTTACAACTGACTTGAATGATTATACAATTATACTATTTTATATTGTATTAGGCAAAAATAAAGTTAATACTAATATGTTTTATGTTTATAATAAGCACATATACAATTACCCAACAATTCTGGGAGGGCTGAAGCCCCCCCCAAGCCCCTCCGAGTAACGCTTATGAATTGTACATAATATGAACAAAGTCCCGCAAAACAACACTTTTGGAAAAAAAAAACAACATAATAATATATTGTATGTACGGCCTATGTTTACGGCTTAATATTATGGATTTATGTAATTAGAACTATGAAACTATTACAGTTTTATTTTCGTTTTTAAAAAAATGTTTTTAATTTTTAAATGAAAAAAAAAATGTGGAAAACCTATTATTTTCTAGGTTATAAAAATGAATATTCTAAATGGAATCTAAATTATCACTGTTAAATCATTGTTTAGAACATAATTAATTAGGTATACGTATTTAAGAATAAATTGATTAATGCATAGTGGCATAAAAGACTTCTCTTAATACCAACATTCAACATAGGTAAGTCGTAGGTAAGTATTTATGATTTATATTTGGTGACGGTAACCCATTGACCGTGGTTGGAGCGTAATGGTATCATAATATATTACATAAATCATTATAGGATAGGTAGGTATTTATAAATTATAAGTAAATAAACAAATGAAAACACAAAAAAGTTATAGGTAGTAAAAACTAAAAGTTGATGTCGAAAATTAAAATAATCGCGTCGAACTCGGAACTACTATAATACAACAGAAACTATACTGTTATTTGTTCGACTTAATATAAATTATAATGTATAATTGTTCCTAATTAATTTTTCCCACTACTTCATATATTATTATTTATTTATTTACTATACATATTACATATACCTTTGAGGTAATTATTTTGTATTGTCGATTATACTATATGTTATATAATTATATACCTATGTTTATATTGGTTAATTACATACGTAAGTAAATGTTATTAGTTTAAAATTAAATTGTATTTGCTAATAATCATGTACACATTTGTGCAAAAACAACAATAACGTTCATTATTTAGTTAATCGAAAAATAAAAAAATTTAATTTTTTTATATAGGTACCAAATACATAAATATTTATTTATGTATATTAATGTATTCTCTCTAAACATAGAATATTAATAATATATTTTATTTATCATACAGCCATAATTATTTTGTTACCATTAAAAAAAAAATTTACTAACGATTTTTACGGATAATTTTTTATTATACTTATTCATTTTAACACAATAGTTACTGTGTATAACTGTCGCTATTTATATCCAGTTACTTGTATTTTTCTATGTACAAGGAGTAATTTAAAACTTTCAAGAAGCTCAATTGGAAATTATTAATGGTATTATTGGTATTAACTTTCAAAGTAAGTATAGTTATTTTAATTTTATTATTTATTTTTTGTTTAACAAGGTGTTATAATTTTTAATAGATTATTTATATTTTGTATTTACAATTTAGATACTGACGATGCCAACAATTAAATAGTATTAATAATTATTTAAATTTTTTTTTTTCTGTAATATAGAGATAATTTTTTTTATCATAATTAAAGTTACCTATTTGATTAATTTACACAAATCACAGGCAGTAATCAAAAGAAATGCTTTGTTTAGTAATCTATATATTATATCTTAAATTATTTCATAGATATATCATATATTCAAATTAATCTTTATTATATTTTTATGTCTATGAACTATGAGGTCAAAATTACGGAATCTTTATTTTTTACTTGTTTTGTTTAATCTCAGAAGACAATCACCATTGGTATGTAACCGATTTTCATTTATTATTTATTTCCGGAGGACGAAACTTGAATTGTGATTTTATCTAAGTTTTGTAGGTAGTTTTTTTTTTAGATTCTGAACGGAGTGATGAATATGTATTGATTTTACAATGATGTATGTTTTTTTTAAATTTTTTTTTGTGTCTGTCATCACGTTTTGGAGTAGTAATAGTGTTTTGAATTTTGACTTCAGTCATTCTCTGAAAAGAAAAATGAATCTAGTTGGTACTTTGGGGGATTAATAGTAAAAATTTTCCAGTAGTTTTTAAATGCGTCAGGAAAAACCCTAAAAAATTAACGAAAACACCGGAATTTTTACGCATAATCAGTTTCGACGAAATCGATTTTTTTTGTTTTGCTGTAACTCAAAAACGACTCATTGTATATTACACTTGACATTTTCACAAATGTTTATATTAGAGTTATCTATTAACGATTAAATTTTCAAAATGTTTTGACTTTTTTTAAGGTATCTATCGACAATTGAAATTTTTAATTTTTCTAAGTTTTTTTTTTTTTTAAAGCCGATAAAAAAATTTGGTATGTTGAAAAATCGTTAAAATTTAATACAAGGTACATAGGGGAGACTGGGGGCAAATGTAACATGGGTCAATTGTAACACGCTGAATATTTTCTTCCATGATAGATAATAAGTATCGGTAAGGCACTGTAGAGCTGATCTATATAAGGCCCTAGTATCGGTTGTACGTGCGTCATTTGTCCCCCAATTGTTGCCATCTTATCCTGTTATCAGTTTGACTTTTTCATGTTTTGTTTATCAAATAATCAGTAAAATCCTATTTTACATTCAAAAGTGAATTTTTTTTTCGGAGGTTTTTTTTACGCGCCGTCGTATGTGTGCTGTTTAATATATTTTTTCAGGGAACTTCAAGTAAATCTTCTGGAGATTACGATTATATAATAATACATTACATTTTCAAGTAAGTTCATGATTTGTTTTCGCATTGATTAAAAAAAACTCTTTATGGGGCAATAGTAACAAACAGACAGGGGTCAATTGTAACACTATCTAACTACTATATTTTACCTATTATGTTTTAACAATTGATATTTTAAAATATTTAAAAATATGAAATAATTAAGTTCCTTTGAATCAATAAAATTAAACCACAAAACTGGTACAAATAAAACTAATTTTAAATTGATTTTAGTTCTTAATTATCTTTTAATTAGGTAAGTATTAATGATAATTATTTATCATAATAATTTGAGTCTAGTATAGTTTGGTTACATCTACCTATAGTGATAGTTATCAGGTTTAATTTGATTAATATTAATAACTAATAAGCACTTATTAACAATTTATTTCATTATACATATAATTCATATAAGTAAATTAATAGATACTGAATTGATGAGAATTTATATCATAATTTAGTAAATAAACTAATATTTTGTTAATTATAAGTAATACGTTATTGTTTATTATATTAATTTACCTATACACTGGTTAATTGCCACAGCCGGTGCTTCCATTGTGTCTACTGCTCTTCTTTTTAATTTTGTGATTGTTGAAGCAATCTAATCGAAATACATATTAAATTAACTAAAGATATTTTTAATAAACATATTAAAAAAAAAAAATCACACAAACAACTTAGTTGAGGACTATGTAGTACGACGGCCAAGTGAGTAAATGATGTAACCATTTGGAAGTTAATCACATTTTTAAAACAGGAACACATTTTGCAAAAGGTATTATACAAATTAAATTTATTGAATAAAATTAAAAACTGAATATATTTACAGACGAGGTTAGAAAAATGAATTTCTAGGGAGCCATATCCAAAAATATTGTATATTATTTAAGAATCATGATGAAATTATATTAAACTTAGTGAAAAAAATGAAATTCCAGCCCTTCTTTGCTTGAGAGAAATTGTACCACAACCTTAAATTTTAAAATGTAATTGGGTGTAAAATAATATTTATTTAATTTAATTGTAAAAACATAACTAGTTAGATGACAAAAAAAAATGTTTGATATTTTTGATGTTGAAAATATTTTGTTATACCTACAATCTTTTTTTTCAGTAAACAATTTTAATCTCTAAAAATCATTATAATTATTGAAATATATATGTTTAAATAATTTATATTCATTTCAAAACAACAATTTACATTTTTTTTTTTTTATTGTTATATACATGAAAAAGAAATACACAAATGTTAAAATTTAAACTAATTATAGATAATGAATATTTAGTGCCGACTGCTGATTCATCAAGCACATAATATATGTATAAAATAAAATAGATCTATCCTTTAAATATTGATTATAATTTAACTTACCTCTACATCCACAGGAGACTCATCATGACCACCATGGTTTCCTTTTAATAAAATGTCTCCGTTATATACGTGGATTCGACCTTTACAATTTATATCTCTCCTTCGACATCTATAGTATTTTGTAATTTTGTCTGCACTCATTCTATCAAATATATATTGAAATCCTTCATGACAAATAACGTCTCTTGATCTATTAGTCTGAATTTCCATTTCAAAATCTCGAGCAAAAACGCAAATTTAAATAAAATGTTATAGTTTAAAACGTTGGCTTAATCAGAATATCTGTACAAGTCCAAGGCTTAAACAATAATGATCAGAGATCGAAATTATTTCATTAAATATTACAAATATATCGCAGTGATCTATTTATAATTATTAAGGACTTATATTAAATCCTTTGATGACGTCGACACGACATACACGACGGGGTAAATCCTGTGCCCGAATAATTGCTAATTTCGTGTGTATTTATATCACGATGAATCATTTAAAACTACATAATAGAGATGTTTAAAATTATACATACAATTTAAATATGAAATTATATAACGTAATATATATTCTATAATTTAAGATGTTATGTACAAAGTATTTATCTAAAAAGTGTTTTTCATTACAGCTAAATAGTTAGTGAAGGTGCAATGATAATTATTATAGGGCTAGAATTTATATGATATATAAAATGAAAAAATATGCATTTAATATTTATAGGTAGGTAAGCAATTAATGTATAATAGAATAATCAAACTATTAGTAAGAGAAAACAACTTATAATGTTAAAAACAATTTAGTAAAGTTATTTTTATGTAAGATCAATCATTTTTATTGCTCTTACTTTTAATTTTTTTTAGTATACTCACAGTATTTTGTAATACCGACATTTATACACATTTCACATTGTCAACGATTAAGTCCCTGTCTCCCTGGTTTTATAAAATTTAAATTAAGATTGAGAGCTTAATATGCAGTGCCTGATTTAGGGGGTACCTGGGTGACAAGTCACCCGGCCCCAATTTGGAGCAGCCCTCAAATGTTTTTGCTAGTTTGTATTTTTGTTATTGTAGAATCATAAAATTTAAAAAAAAAGAATAGTAAAAATTGTCATAATATTATCTATTCGTGCATTATTAACGCTATTAATTATATAAGATAATTAATAACTTTATATGAGGCCTTTTTTTATTTAAATCCCCGGCCCCAACATTTTTAAATCAGGCTCTGTTAATATGACGTATGGGAGGGAAGAAGCTGAATTCAGACGAAGAAGTGAAGACTGTAGTGAAGGAGAACTTGGAAAAAGAGGTGGACATACAATATATTATTATGTTGTAACCCTAGATCATTTAAATGGATGTGTTTAATTAGAATGCATTTCAAGGTATCATTGTATAAGATTAACGATTCTGAACGGAGATGATTTGTCAATCTAAGATATTATATTATATTATTACCTTAGGTAGTTATATAATTTATCTATATTTAAATATTATAATATATCGTTTATTGAAAACGCAGGAAAAAATTTTAGGGGGGGGAGGGGGGTTGTGAAAAAATTTAAAATAGGTATTCATTAATATCATATTATTTATACTGTATTATACTTTAACTATTTATTTTAGGGAAATTTTTTATTAACCAATAATTTATTTTAATTTTTTTGAAATTTTATTAGTAATACATTTGTAGGTCAGATATTTTCTATTTTGTACCTACTATTTCAGGAGGGGGTAAAACCTCCACCCCCCCCCCCCTGCGATCACCCCTGATATCGTTATTTTAAGAGATTTCGTAAAAAATTATATTTCATACTGCCATAACATTTTTTCTACATTGACGCTAGTATTTTAATAGTTAATTGAAGAAAAAATTTTGGAAAACCTTGTATTTTTTAACCCAAGGGATAAATAACAACAATTTTATAAATTTTCAACTTCAAAATTCCTTGCAAATTTTCGCAATTTTGACATATTTCGTAAATATTTGAACTATAAATGCTTATAAACAAAAATTGTAACTAACGATTTTTTATTATTTTTTTTACTACTATATAGGTACTATACTTATAATATATACCTTGTATTAAATTTTAACGATTTTTCAACATACTAAATTTTTTTTTTTATCGGCTTTAAAAAAAAAAAAAACTTAGAAAAATTAAAAATTTCAATTGTCGATAGATACCTTAAAAAAAGTCAAAACATTTTGAAAATTTAATCGTTAATAGATAACTCTAATATAAACATTTTGTGAAAATGTCAAGTGTAATATACAATGAGTCGTTTTTGAGTTACAGCAAAACAAAAAAAATCGATTTCGTCGAAAACTGATTATGCGTAAAAATTCCGGTGTTTTCGTTAATTTTTTAGGGTTTTTCCTGACGCTTTTGAAAACTACTGGAAAATTTTTACGTATGATCCCCCAACGTACCAACTAGATTCATTTTTCTTTTCAGAGAGTGACCGAAGTCAAAATTCAAAACACTATTACTACTCCAAAACGTGATGACAGATACAAAAAAAAATGTTAAAAAAACATACATCATTGTAAAATCAATAAATTCATCACTCCGTGCAGAATTAAAAAAAAAAACTACCTACAAGACTTAGATAAAATCACAATTCAAGTTTCGTCTTCCGGCAAATAAATTAATAAATGAAAATCGGTTACATACCAATTGTGATTGTCTTCTGAGATTAAACCAAAACAAGTAAAAAATAAAGATTCCGTAATTTTGACCTCCTAGTTCATAGACATAAAAATATAATAAAGATTAATTTGAATATATGATATATCTATGAAATAATTTAAGATATAATATATAGATTACTAAACAAAGCATTTCTTTGATTACTGCCTGTGATTTGTGTAAATTAATCAAATAGGTAACTTTAATTATGATAAAAAAAATTATCTCTATATTACAGAAAAAAAAAAATTTAAATAATTATTAATACTATTTAAATTGTTGGCATCGTCAGTATCTAAATTGTAAATACAAAATATAAATAATCTATTAAAAATTATACCACCTTGTTAAACAAAAAATAAATAATAAAATTAAAATACTATACTTACTTTGAAAGTTAATACCAATAATACCATTAATAATTTCCAATTGAGCTTCTTGAAAGTTTTAAATTACTCCTTGTACATAGAAAAATACAAGTAACTGGATATAAATAGCGACAGTTATACACAGTAACTATTGTGTTAAAATGAATAAGTATAATAAAAAATTATCCGTAAAAATCGTTAGTAAATTTTTTTTTTAATGGTAACAAAATAATTATGGCTGTATGATAAATAAAATATATTATTAATATTCTATGTTTAGAGAGAATACATTAATATACATAAATAAATATTTATGTATTTGGTACCTATATAAAAAAATTAAATTTTTTTTTATTTTTCGATTAACTAAATAATGAACGTTATTGTTGTTTTTGCACAAATGTGTACATGATTATTAGCAAATACAATTTAATTTTAAACTAATAACATTTACTTACGTATGTAATTAACCAATATAAACATAGGTATATATATATTATATAACATATAGTATAATCGACAATACAAAATAATTACCTCAAAGGTATATGTAATATGTATAGTAAATAAATAAATAATAATATATAAGTAGTGGGAAAAATTAATTAGGAACAATTATACATTATAATTTATTTAAGTCGAACAAATAACAGTATAGTTTCTGTTGTATTATAGTAGTTCCGAGTTCGACGCGATTATTTTAATTTTCGACATCAACTTTTAGTTTTTACTACCTATAACTTTTTTGTGTTTTCATTTGTTTATTTACTTATAATTTATAAATACCTACCTATCCTATAATGATTTATGTAATATATTATGATACCATTACGCTCCAACCACGGTCAATGGGTTACCGTCACCAAATATAAATCATAAATACTTACCTACGACTTACCTATGTTGAATGTTGGTATTAAGAGAAGTCTTTTATGCCACTATGCATTAATCAATTTATTCTTAAATACGTATACCTAATTAATTATGTTCTAAACAATGATTTAACAGTGATAATTTAGATTCCATTTAGAATATTCATTTTTATAACCTAGAAAATAATAGGTTTTCCACATTTTTTTTTTTCATTTTAAAAATTAAAAACATTTTTTTAAAAACGAAAATTAAACCTGTAATAGTTTCATAGTTTCTAATTACATAAATCCATAATATTAAGCCGTAAACATAGGCCGTACATACAATACAATATATTATTTGTTTTTTTTTTCCAAAAGTGTTGTTTTGCGGGACTTTGTTCATATTATGTACAATTCATAAGCGTTACTCGGAGGGGCTTGGGGGGGGCTTCAGCCCTCCCAGAATTGTTGGGTAATTGTATATGTGCTTATTATAAACATAAAACATATTAGTATTAACTTTATTTTTGCCTAATACAATATAAAATAGTATAATTGTATAATCATTCAAGTCAGTTGTAAACACGTAAACACCATTAGAAATAATAATAATAATTTAATTAAAAAATATTTGCTATAAAACATTTTAATCTAGCCCCCCCCCCTAACTTAAAGTACTATTTAAGCCTATTAAATGCACTCTAAAAAAGTCTTCTTCCCCAAAGCGCATGGCTGCTTATGCACAAACGGAAATTAAAGCTGCAAATTCAAGTGTGAGACCATGGGGTAATAAAATGTACTTGATTTCAATGAGGAACATATCAAAGTTATTGCAAAGTTCTTAGAGTTGTTCTATATTAATATTTAATGAGATATATCGTGGGGAGATTCTCTTTTCGGCGAAACGGCTGCGGCTAATGGTCCGTCGGCGAAACGACTGCGGTGAATAGTCCGGTGGCGAAGCGGTTTGCGGCGAATAGTCCGGCGGCGAAAAATTCCACGGCGAAACGGTGTGGCGTCGAGAGGGTCTGCGGCGAACCGGTCTGCGGCGAGATGGTCCGGCGGCGAACCGGTCTGCGGCGAATAGTCCGGCGGCGAAACGGTCGCGGCGAAATGGCTGTGGCGAATCGGTCGCGGCGAAATGTCCGGGTTCGTAGACAACACTATTAAAAATGGCGAGACCGCGGACCATAGAATAGCATGCAATGACAAAATAATATGACGATGCCGCCCGCCAGTCACTGAGAGCCGCTGCAAGCTGAATTCCATGAATTACGTGTTTACTAATATTTATTTTAGATTCTGAACAGAGTGAAGAATGTATTGATTTTACAATGATGTGGGTTTTTTTTTTTTTTTTTATTATTATTTTTTTTATAAACCAAAAAAAAATGACGGAAAAACGGCAATTTTTACGCAAAACCAGTTTTTGACCATTTTTTTTTATGGTTGTAATTCAAAAACTAATCACTGAAAATACTTGAAATTTTCACCAAATGTTAATGTCGGTTGTATCTGTATATAGTTAAATTTTCAAAAAATTTTGACTTTTTTGAGTTATTTATAGACCACTGAAATTTTACAGCGAAAAATTTGCAAGTAATTTTGAAGTTGAAAAATCATAAAATTTTTTTCTTTATAACTAAGTTTTGAAAATTTGGTACAAGGTTCTCCATACATTTTTCTTCAAATATCTGTAAAAAAAACTCTACCGGATTCAGGCAAAAATTTTTATGAGTGTTTGAAATTTAAATTTTTACAAAAACCGCGTTAAATAACAGTTTAGCCTCAAACGATTTTTGATATTTGTTATTATTCAAAAAGTATAAGTCGTAGATACTTGAAAATGTTACCAGTTATTAAGATTCGCGTTTTCTTTACGTGATTTAAATTTCAAAATATTTTTTTTTTTTTGAGCTATTTATAGACAACTGAAATTTTCAATTTTTCTGAAAAAATATTTTTGAAGTGTCGATAAAATTTTTTTGCCCTATCAAAATACTTGAAAATTTAATACAAAGTTCCTCATAAGTTATTCTTATAGTGATTAAAACTTATAAGAACATAGGCACAATTTTTTTTATCAGCATTTGAAGTTCAAATATTTACAAAAATTCGTCAAAAGCATGAATATTTGCAAATTATTTGAAGTTGAAAAATCATAAAATTTTTTGTGTTTATAACTAAGGATTAAAAATACAACACTAAGTTTTCCATAAGTTTTCCTTCAAGTAGCTATAGAGAAAACTCGAAGCATCATTATAGGAAAAATTTTAAGTGCGTTTGAATTTTAAATTTTAACGAAATCGCGTAACGATAACGATTTATCCTCAAACGATTTTAAATATTTGTTATTATTCAAAAAGTATAAGTCGTAGATACTTGAAAATTTTACCAGTTATTAAGATTCACGTTTTCTTTACGTGATTTAATTTTCAAAATATTTTTTTAATATAAGCTGGTTTTTTTAAACCACCTTTTTTACCAACCACTAGAAATTGTATCCTAGGCTGACAAATCATCTTCGTTCAGAATCGTTTTTCGTATACAATGATAACTATCATTGGATTCAAATTTAACACTCCTATAATATATAATAATGATCCATACGGCACCTAATGTACAGCAGAGCGGTACTCACTTCCCCACTTTTTTAAATATTCGTTTAGAGTTATTTTACAATCGGTACGTAGTACAATATATTTTTAAACGTTTGTACGTAAGTATTGAATTTTAGCTTATTATTAACAGTTGGTTATACAAAAAAAATATAAACAAATTGTATGGTTTGATAAAAATATCAGCTATACTAAAAAACGAACCTAAAAGACCTCTTTTTTCTGACGACTAGGATCTTGTTATAATAATATAGTTGCCTAGGTATAAATAGTTATTTTACTCTACTGTCATGTGACATTTTTTTGTAGAGGTATATACCGAATTAAACGTCATAGGTACGTAAACTATATGGAGACATTAGTCCCGTCTGTAATTTTTTCCCACTTAAACCCCTGCCTACTACGTAGTACGTACTCGTAATTACGTAATAGCTTTACTTTTTTTATAATGTTTTTTGATTTAGTAGAGTTCTTAATATCGTAATATTTTAGTTTGGTTAAATAAGGTTATTATTGTAATTTTATATTCTGACATGTACTGCGTATATATTTTGTATAGGTATATTATAATTATATAACTTTATGTGATATTCATTTCAATAATAAATTAATAATTGTACACAATTGATTTGGAAATCAAATATTTGATCATTAATATATTATATTGTTACCATATTATTATTTAATTATTAGACTTTAATATTATACCTATAGAATTAACTTTTACTAATTCACGTTTAGGATATTTGATTAATCATTAGTCAAAGTGTCAAACTAATGCATAAATTCAAAATACATAACAAAACAGTGGTAGGTACATAATATTTTAATATGGTACAGTAGAGAGATAAGGTAAAAAGCAGTAAACATAATATACAAGGTGTAATAAGAATACCTGACAAATAAAATAACCATTGTATTAATCAATTAAAAAAAAAAAATGTATGTACCTATATAAGTTGTCACGTAGCACGATATAATTTAATAGGTTTATAATATAAATACAATATGAAAAGAAAGATCACAGCAAAAGAAAGACAGCAACGACAAAGGTAAATAATTAGAGAAACGAAAGTTTAGATATATATATAATAATATGTATATATTGTATAATACAAGAAAAATCACGTTCGTGTTAAAACGAAGTAAATAAAAGAAAAACAACCAAATCAAATACTCAATAAGTCGCGGAAAACGCACGGACTTATGATTGAACGGCGGCGGGCGGTGATCGATCGTAACAACGGTTAACGATAGACAAAAACGCCGCCGAAGCTCTCGGTGGTTGTCACCCACGCCGCGGGAGCTTCGGGGCTCATCGCCGACTCAGAAACTGGTTCGATTAATCGCTCGGGTGTCCCGATTGATTATCGAACGAGTGGTGATACCTAGGCAAGGGGGTCTAGCGGGTGAGATCGCGGTATTCGTGCGACACGACCGTGTCAAAGTATCATAGACAATTGCGCTACTACAAACTAAATCAAAAACATAAAAAATATTAAAAATAACGTATATGCTTATTGCCTATTGGTCTGTTTTATTTAACACTTAATATATACTAAGCCATGCGGATTTTCCTTTTTTATCCTGTTGAAGCTAACCGTTTAATTTTTTTTTGGAGATCATTATGAGATTCCCATATGCCATCAATTCTTCGAATATATTATATATAATATGCCACAACGCCATAAAAAACATGTCTATCACAGAATTAAAACCCATAAATAATATTAAATAAGTATGTGTGACTCACGCTTTAAATCAAAGTATAATAGTGTTTAAACTGTGCCTATTGTTATTTCTTATCACTTGGGGACCTGTCGGCTGTTGTTCATTGCGTGCTGTACTTCTTCGGGTTTTCCTATTTTTTGTGTAGTGGCATCGTCTAGATATGCCATTGACGATTTCTGCACACAACAATCATATTATGGGCTAGATTATACCGATTGATAACAATATTATAAAATTAAAGTGATTGTATTGTCGCTTGAAGTCCAGACGTCCAGTACTCTTGCATTTTACTAACCAACCTTAATACATCGTGTTTATAATGGTAATGTTCATAATAAAAATGATGAGTAAAATAAAATTGATGAATAATGTTCTTCCCGGTATAACCGGAATATCGTATAACCGATATTTTTACCGAAAATAACCAATACGGTAACTAGTAAACTTTTCACTCACATTTTCCTTGTATAGTAGGTATATGGTATATGGATTATTGTAACATTTTGTTAAGTATTTTTGTGCCGTTAATATGCATTAAA
The DNA here is from genome assembly GCF_020184175.1 of Aphis gossypii. Classification (NCBI taxonomy): domain Eukaryota; kingdom Metazoa; phylum Arthropoda; class Insecta; order Hemiptera; family Aphididae; genus Aphis; species Aphis gossypii. The sequence goes on from NW_026083430.1 coordinate 21,712, forward strand.
ATAGCTTTTTGGAATATCTGGAGCCCATACTTTCCAACACATCTCATGAATAAAAATGTTTAATACACTTTTTCAAGCAATGCATCTTGTTCTTCTAAGAAAAATCCATAAGGTGCTTTAAAGGGAGTTGTTTTATTATTAGGATGCGACACATTAATTAAATCAAACCAGTTATTAACCAATTAAATGAAATTAGAAGTATCTTCGATTAATCTGATATCTTCTTTAGGTTTGTAGTGTATAAGTGCTGTAGCAGTTGTATGAGACAGCAACTGTGTGGCCACCCACTGTGCAAAAAACCGTTACAGTTATGTATAAAAACCATTCCCAAGGAACTATGGAATATTCCTTTGGAACTTCCATACGAATTCCAAATACATTCCAGAAACGCCTTATGCCATGTTATTTGTAACACTGAATAAAACATTATGCAACTGTATTCAGATTTATGTTACCTGAATGTTTTTTTTAAACACTACAGTAATATTATTCTAAAAACTATTCCCAGAATGTTTGTAGGTACTTTCAATTAATTGTTTGAAATATTATGTTCCTGATATGTTTTCTTTGTAAAATTATAGGTACATTTGGCCCACCTCTCATACCTCTCCAATTAAATTTATAATATCATATTAAAGTATAATTATTTTAATAATTTATTGTATAATTAAATAACAAATTATTGCTTATAACAATACAATTATCATCAATTTAATAAATTGAATAATCCATGGACACACTTACTCATAGATATTTATACAAAGTATTCGTAAAAATTACATAAAAATATAAAATATACCCAGAAGTTATTAGTTGAAATAAAATTTACAAATAAAGTAAAAAAAAAATCCAATTTATTATACCATAAATAAGTTTATTTTAAAATATATGTTCACATCAATCATAAATAGATATATAATACATAACATTTAGGTATACAAGTAAACATGAATATTACACATTATGACACAATGAGATTACAACTGCTTGATTATTCATAAGCTGAGAGAAAAAACATTTATATTTTACAGTGTTTAATACAATATTATAAGGACTTGATATATGATTGGTATTAATTAAATAAATGCCAACGTGTCTACTGGGCAATGGTTTTATAAATAAATCGTTTATGGTTAATATTTTTACAACACCTAATTGTATAGTATTATCAATTTTTGAATTTGGTTTATATATTTTTTGAATTATTGCAATACTACCATCATCTAAAATAATACATTGATCCTTCGGATTATTACAGCTAAGAACATAATTATTAGAATTTAATGTAATTTGGTTATAATAAATGGTCCCAAAATTTGAAATATTTTCATTTATCTTAAAAGATTTAATTAAATATTATCCTCATCATAAGTTGAAACTGCTGTCAGTTGTTCTCTTTCAGATGCAGTTATTTTATTTTGAATTTCTGAAAGTGGGTATCTACAACACTTCATACTTTTCTTTAGTGTCTGAAGATAGTTTTCATATTTAAATGAACTATAATTATCCAAAGATCCATGCAAATGTGCATAAAATGGTAAGTGGATTAAACTGTGGACATTATAGTTAATATATTGAGGACCATAATGAGATGAATAGTTTTCAACAAATTGTCGTAAAAGCTTTAATGCTAAATTATTATTTTCATTACTAATATGATTTGAGCATAATATTCGAATTGATACAACTAATAGAAGAAAGTGTTCATAAAATTCTTTTTTTAAATTTGACTTCAATACAATGACCCCTGTATACAAAAGAATTTCTCGAAATTCTGTAGCTTTCCAATATTCAAGATCATCAAGGGATCTTGGCAGGCGAGCAAATTCAGATGGTACTAACTTTCTTAAATTGAATAAAGATTGAGAAATATTAGATTTTTTTCTTCTATAATTCTAACTGGTTTTTTCCCTCGTATCCAAAACTCAAGAAGGCGTTTCATTACCCCTTGGCAAACACAATGCATATAATCGAGAACAACTGTGCTTGTCACATCTATAGGAAGTTCTATTAAAGGACTTACACCAACTTTATGATACTCGGGATTAGATTTTGACCTAAATGAGTCATTACTACGTAATGGAGCAGACAAACTTAAAAAACATACTCTTTTATCTATATAATCTCCTTCTACTTCACATGAATTACAAGAAAAATACCCATTATGGTTCTTAACATTCAATAAGAACGATTTCGCTGGCGCGTCAGCCACAATATGAACAATCTCAAAGTTTATTTGTTTATTTTCAATTTTAATACCACAAGTTAATAAGTTTTGTAGCTCAATTATAAATGGTCTAAAAAATTCATTTACATTCCCAGGTTTGCTTTTATAACTATGGTAAATACCAACGGGAAAAATCTTTTTTACAAAAATAGGTAAATTAATAAATGCTATTAAGATAGGCCAAAACTGAGTTTTTGAACTTTTTGCTAGGGGTAGGCCATCAATATTAAAACTTAATTTAATTGTTATATTATTAGGAATATGTTTTATATGTTTAATTATATTTAATATACCTATATCTAGATATGAACCATTTTGGATTTCAATGATAGGATGATTAGGCTGATGTCCATCATGTATAATAGTTCTAATATCCTTTGGAACCTTCAAACCAATACTACGTAGAATGGATAATATTTCGTTGGCACTTCCATGAGATACATTAAAATGTACTGCCCACTTACGAAGTCTGTTTATTAAGTCTTTATTTGAATCTTCATTAGTAACATTTTCTCTTTCAAAAATTGGGTGAACTTTATTTGAAATATCCTAAAAACAATATAGTCAAATTTATTAATAATATGCAGAAAAAATAAACTACATTAATACTAACATTATAAGATGCATTTGACATTATAGGTAACATAACTTCTTCTTGTAAATGTTGATTTAATAATGGTTCCAAACTAATTCCTGCATTGGTTGGCATTACGTTGTTATGCTCAATAGAAGGTTTTATTACTTCTATTGAATCAAAAGTTTGATTAAAAATCTAAAGGAAAATTTCACGTTTTAGATAAAATTATTAACATTCAAACAAAAATATTTGAAAATTCAATAGGGTTACAATGGATTTAAGAATTTTATCATAATTATTTCTTACTTCATTCTGAAGTCGCCTTTTAAATTGCCGATTAGATATGGATCCAATATTTTTAACTCTTCTACTAGATATTATAGACCCTTGAGAAAAAATTGAAAATCAGTATTTATTCAAAACAAAAATAAAATAAATAATAAAAAAATGTAGAGGTTGGTAATGCAACAAATTATAATAAAACAACTCATTTTATTGTGTATAAAATAAAATATTAAACTTCCGAACTACTTGGTTGGAAAAACTACAAAATGTCAATTTACAGGTTGATACAATTTAAAGTTAAGTTGAAACTATTATTATTGTAAACGTTCAGATTGTTTTTCTCTGTCAAATCTAGTTTTTGCGGTTCTAAACCAACACTGGACATCTAATTCAAAGTTAGAATCTGAATATTGGAAATATTGGTTTTTGATTACACCTATAAACATTTTTTTTTTAGTACACAATTCTATAGCACAAAAATAACACTACACACTTTTCATTATAGCAATAATTGTTAACTCCTGAATTCTGAACTTTGTTACATCTTTCTCAAAAGCTATTCCGGTCCACGAACATTCAATTGCAAATTTATTACTAAATAGTTTGGAGAGAATTCTCCTGATATTACTTTTTGCATCAACACCACCAACAGAGCAAAGCATCTTTTTCTATCAAATATAAGTTATGAATGCAAGAAAAACAGAAATAAATAAAAAATAAGATTATCTGATTTTTTCTACTTTTTTATCTAGGTACTTACAAATTTTTCATTAATATCGCTATCTGAATTTAATTTATTTTCAAATTCCAAAACGCTCACTTTGGAAGTAAAGGGAAATTGATCTATGAACTGTTTATCTGGAATGTTTGACAAAACTGGTACCATCTGAGAAGTTAGTGTTGATACTTCAGTTCTTAAGCTACTAATTTGATTCAGCATACGTTCGTTCATTAAGCGATTAGTTATCATCTCATCCAGGATCTTTTTTAAAATACTTTGCTGATTTTCTGATATATAGGTAATAGCAATTAAAATTATTTATAACAGGGTATTTTACTATTTTATTTGGTGATAGCAATTTAGCATAGGGTAATTTTTCTCAAACTTTTTTTGTATAGTGACCCACAAATTATAACATAGGTATATAATTATTAAAATATACTATTACTCAGTTCTAATACTATGGTTATAGTCTGCAATCAAGATGAACAGAAATCTAATTTTTAATTGATGTCCACCCAAAATTTTTCAAAAAATTTTTAAATAAAATGTACTTATAGCCTAAAAAACCTGGCAAATACTTTTTTTTTAATTAATAAAATTTTTTTCTTTTATAACTAAGTTTTGAAAATTTGGTACAAGGTTCTCCATACATTTTTCTTCAAATATCTGTAAAAAAAACTCTACCGGATTCAGGCAAAAAATTTTTATGAGTGTTTGAAATTTAAATTTTTACAAAAACCGCGTTAAATAACAGTTTAGCCTCAAACGTTTTGATATTTGTTATTATTCAAAAAGTATAAGTCGTAGATACTTGAAAATGTTACCAGTTATTAAGATTCGCGTTTTCTTTACGTGATTTAAATTTCAAAATATTTTGACTTTTTTTGAGCTATTTATAGACAACTGAAATTTTCAATTTTTCTGAAAAAATATTTTTGAAGTGTCGATAAAATTTTTTTGGCCCTATCAAAATACTTGAAAATTTAATACAAAGTTCCTCATAAGTTATTCTTATAGTGATTAAAAACTTATAAGAATACATAGGCACAATTTTTTTTTATCAGCATTTGAAGTTCAAATATTTACAAAAATTCGTCAAAAGCATGAATATTTGCAAATTATTTGAAGTTGAAAAATCATAAAATTTTTTGTGTTTATAACTAAGGATTAAAAATACAACACTAAGTTTTCCATAAGTTTTCCTTCAAGTAGCTATAGAGAAAACTCGAAGCATCATTATAGGAAAAATTTTAAGTGCGTTTGAATTTTAAATTTTAACGAAATCGCGTAACGATAACGATTTATCCTCAAACGATTTTAAATATTTGTTATTATTCAAAAAGTATAAGTCGTAGATACTTGAAAATTTTACCAGTTATTAAGATTCACGTTTTCTTTACGTGATTTAATTTTCAAAATATTTTTTTAATATAAGCTGGTTTTTTTAAACCACCTTTTTTACCAACCACTAGAAATTGTATCCTAGGCTGACAATCATCTTCGTTCAGAATCGTTTTTCGTATACAATGATAACTATCATTGGATTCAAATTTAACACTCCTATAATATATAATAATGATCCATACGGCACCTAATGACAGCAGAGCGGTACTCACTTCCCCACTTTTTTAAATATTCGTTTAGAGTTATTTTACAATCGGTACGTAGTACAATATATTTTTAAACGTTTGTACGTAAGTATTGAATTTTAGCTTATTATTAACAGTTGGTTATACAAAAAAAATATAAATTTTGACTTTTTTTGAGCTATTTGTAGACAACTGAAATTTTCAATTTTTCTGAAAATTGTTTTTTTATGTGTCGATAAAATCTTTTTGGCCCTATCAAAATACTTGTAATTTTATACAAAGTTCCTCATAT